>NW_020897760.1:5323242-5395779 GCF_003984885.1 Neopelma chrysocephalum | reverse complement strand
CCGCGTCGGGCCGGGCAGGCCGGGCCGCCCTAGCGGCGGGCGGCGGAGCGGGCGGCTCTGCCCCATCCTGCCGCATCGGGAACATGGCGGCCGCCTCCGACCTGGTGCGGCATCGCGGCTCGGCCGCAGCCGCCCGCCGCGGTAAGTAGCCGGGCCGGGGCGGCGGCGGCGGCGCGGCGGAGCTCGGGCGGGCGCGGGAGGCGCTGCACTGCCCGGCCCTCCCCTCCCGGCCCGCCGCGTCCCTCCCTCCGGCCCCGGCAGCGCCTCTCGCCCCCTCCCCGGGCCGGCGAGCGGCGTCCCCGGTGCCCCGGCCGGGCGGGACACAAAGGGCTGTGCCGAGGAGGGTTCTGTGCGGTCACATGAAGCGGCGCAGCCAGTGAGCGCGGAGCGGGGAGGGGGAGCGGGGCCGCCGCCATTGCCGGGCGCGGAGGAGCCGGGCAGCCCGGAGCCGCCGCTCGGGGCCCGGGGCCTGGCAGCGCCGCCCGGGGCTGGGGCAGCCAGGTAATGCCCCACGGGCTGGGGTATCCGAGGTCACCCCGCGAGGTCCCGCAGGGCCCGTCCTCTCCCGCCACCCGCCCGGCGGGTCCCGCGGGCCACCCGCGCTCCGCCTCCCCCGCCCCGCCGCCGTTCGGCCCGGGGTGCGGGTCCCACAGCGCTGCTCGCCCGTGCTGGTCGGCCCGGGAAGGGTCGTGTGCTCCCGTCCTGGGACAGCGGGAATGCGCGCTCCTCTCCTGCCCTGCGGTCCCTTCCTGCCTGTCGTGAAGCGGAGCGGCTCCGAACCGCACGGTGTCGGTACAAAGGGCTGGCGAGGGGCGCTGGGCGGTGTGCCCTCGGACCGGGAGCAGTGGCGGGGCTCCCGGAGCAGAAGTGGTTTACATCAGCAAAGGAAAAGTTAGTAGATCAGGTATCGAAATCGTGTCTTCGGGCTCCGAGCTGCTTCAGGATTTGGCGGTTTCTCTGACTAAGTTTGTGTTCCATCAGTTTTCAGTGGTGAACACCATCTTGACAAATATAAGTTATATGAAATGCAGAAAGTTTTTTTTCTTCTTATAGGTTGTGTGTAACCTTCAGTCTCTTGGAAATACTTCTGTTGTGGTAGTTTGGTCTGTAAACTGACACATTACAGTGGTAATGAAAAGCAAGCATTGTGTGTCAAAATAGGTTTCCATCAGTGTCGTACAACTCTGACCCTTTAAGCAAAACCTCTTTTGCAGTGATACTCTGATTCCTGCCTCCCCTTTCTAGCATGTAATTTAATTATGAAGATTGTGTCATGGAACTTTGCTTTCAAACACATATGGGGAATGAATGTGCACCAGATTTTAGGGTAAGAAGCCATTTCATGTTGTATAGATTAATGAATTAACACATGGGACAAATAAGAGGCTGATAAGCATTTCTGGAATTCTTCTATGGAACTGTACATTTTACATTTTACTGAAAAATTTATGCAATATGTTATTTTTTAATATAAATTTCTAAATAATTTTTGATTCAAATTATAAAACAAATTTTAAAGAGAAGATTCTTCACAGTGGAGGGTGAAGTGCTTCAGAGTCTTTGTAACTTAATGTGATTCTTCTGCGTAAAATTCTTTACTACCTGACTTGTGCAAGTCAGGTGATTTGAGGGCAGAATAAATGGACTGATTAGACAATGCAAAATAGATCTGGGGAAGCTTTTAGTGGGTCACTTAGGTGCAGAGAAAATGCAGCAGTTTTCTTATTGGAGAGGACTTTAAGTAGAGTGCATGAAAGAGCAGTGCATTGTGACAATCCTATTAACAGACTTATAATCAGAGCTGATGTTGCAAACCTGTCTAATGTAACTGCAGAGGGATGTGGTGCAGAGTTATACAAGAATTAACAGGGAGAATTGAAATCAATTGTCTTCAAAATATGGTATTAAAATAGTTTCTTTCTACTACTAGAGTATTCATTCCAAGAGAATTTTTGTAATAAAAATTACCCAAGACACAGGAATTTTGTAGAGGAAAAAAAAGTTGTCACCAAAGTGACTTGACTTTTCTTTTTATACATATATTATTTTCTTATTTTTTTATTATTTGTGATATTTTTTAAATTAGTAAAAGACCTGGGCAAATATCACTGTTTAAAAAAAAAAAAAGCAAAAATGTACTACTCTGACTTTTTTTTTTTAAGTTTCATGATGTCCAGCATCTGATTTATACTGAATAACACTAGGAGGAATACACCTAGGAAAATATGGAAGTTATTAAATGAATGCTAAAAGAGAATTGAAATCTCAACAAGTGACCTGGCTAGTAGGAGATAAAGGCACTGACCACTTAGAGCATCTTTGTGGAGTTATTTAGTACAGAAATGATTGATTGAAGTAGGAGAATCAGCAACTGAATAAACAGGATATTAAACAAGAATGGCAATGCCTTCCACTTCAAAATAACTGAATGTTGTATGGATACCAAAGTCAAGGGTTTTAGTGGAATTTATTGAGCAACAGTTTGTGCTTATACTTGCAAGTATTAGCACAACCTATTAGCATGTATACTTTTTAGTTTGAGCCTTTTTAAGTTGCTTGTGGAGAAAATGGAACTGAAAAAGGAATAAAATTCTCTGTAGTAATAAAACACACATGCTCACACACACAGTTATTAGTTTCAAATACTTTCAGACTTTTAAACAGCTTGCAAAAGAGCTCAGAGCTTAAAATTGGAAAAAATACTGGATAGTTGTGTCACTTCTCTGCAACTTCACCTGAGGTTGGTTTGAATTAAATGTCTTTGAACAGTCACTGATTCACTATGTCAATAACTCACTTTTCTCATATTTTTACATTTTCAAGTACCTTTTTGTCTTCAGCAAAGTTCAAGTGTGGCTGTTAGAGAGCTACCTTAAGTAACTTGTTAGTTACTTTAAGCCAAATTGAATTAGTTTCCTCTGTTCTCTGGATTGCAGAGCACTTTGTATTAGGTATCCAGAGATTAGGAAGAAAATAATAAAATTAAACAATGTTGCACTCACTTAATTGATTTGGGACTGGGTTAACTTGGCATAACCTCCAAAACCTGATTCCTTCAGACGAAAATAGCGTCCACCCAACTTCAGAGTGTAAAGGAATCCCTGGTAAAACAAAACAAGTTTGTCTTCTTTAAAAATAAGTTAATTGGTCTTCTTGAGCACTCTGCCTGTAAACTAAATCTATAAGCTGATTTTTGATAATTAACATTTTTTCTTTTTTTTTTTTCAATGTAGATGCAACCCTCATATTGGTACTGCATAAAAAGGTTAAGTTACGTGAGGAAATTGTGAATGTTGGTCATTCTGGCTGATATACATAAAGATACTATTGGACTGTCTGAGTTAAAGGATTTCCTGTAGTTTGTAGTATTATGAAAAAAATACCCTTTTTATGCTTAATTAACAAAAAAAACCAAAGACCAAACAAAACGCTCACATACACTTTCACACCTGTATACCTTGTGTCCCTTAGCTCGGGTAATAGGAGCCTTTCACACAAGCAGCAATGGTAGGAAAGTCATGCCCATGTTGTTCACACAACTGTAGAAAAGACATGAAACGGTCACTTGGACATCCCCTGTTACATAAAAACAGACAAAAATACACTGCACCTCTCCAGTGCAGTAATCTTGTGAGATGTAATTTGGTGCCCAAATCACAGTTCTCCATCATGAAAGACCATGTAATGAGTTTGCCTAAACTTCTAATGTGTGGTTCTTTTGAAAAAAAATTAAAAACATGATAGTCAGGTGATCAGTCATGTTACTTACCTAGTGTGCAACACAGTGTCATGTAATGAGTGTTTTGTCTTAGTACAAAGTTTGCCCAAAATTCATAGTATTTACTCGTAAGTGGTGTTGCCTCTTTGTAGGAGAGCAAAATTTTTTAAATTTCAGGAAATAAAATAACAAAAAAAAAAGTATGCAGTTGTGGTGCATTTCTGTCACACTTCAACTGTACACAGCAGCTGTTGATAAAATGTTGCAGCAATGTCCTTATATTGCCAGTGAGGTTAAAGGGGGGAAGACAGTGGCTTAACAGTGAGTATTGATGTTTTGCCTACACTAAATATTAACTGACTTGATACTTCCAAGCAAACTTGGTGATGCAGAGAACTCTTCAATAGAAGTAATTTTAATACTCTTGGTATGGGAACTGAGGATTCATTCTAAATCCAGATTCTGGAAATCAAATTCTCTAGTTGACATTTATTGATTGATACTGAGTGCTTAGTCTTACAAATAATTAACTAGTTTAAGGATGATGGGCTATTTAGTAATTCAGTATTTCTTGAAACTTATTCCAGGTTCACGCTCAAATTAGAATAAAGGTTGCTGGGCTTAGGAATATTTCAGGCCTATTGCTAGTGTTTAGTAACTTTTCAGTATGCTGAACACTGCAAGTTAAATACCATACTTAATCGGATTTTTTTTTTCATAAAAGGACATTGTTCTGTGAGTATTTGAATGATTGTATTTTTTGCTTGCCTTAAGTGACCACTCGATAATGTTATACTCTTCACAAAGCAGCTGGAGCAGGGGAGAGGATGCATCTTGGGAAACAGGATAGAAGGAATTACAGGAACCTTACTGATTGGTCCAACTGTAGCTGAAGACATGAACTGAGATCATTGTACCTTCCCTGTTTCTGGACCAACTCTTAGCACCTGCCTGTGAAAATACTTCCCACAGCAAAGTATATCTCTTGTGTAATTTACCTTTATTTACAAAATTTTACCTGACACATCCATTTTTAGTTTGAGTAGAAGACATAAGGAATTCCTTAACAAATGTATCACTGGAATGTAGTAATGAACCCGTCCTGCCTGCCTTTTCACGGAGTAATAATTCCATACGTTCATAGCATTGAGTTGTGCTTTATGCCATCTACTTTACCAGTGGGGCTCTTTGGTAGGGACAGGGATGGGTTTTCCGGAGAAGGCATACAACAGGAGGTCAGGGGACTGCTTTTGGAAAACTGTTACGTACGTCTGCTCATAAGGCATGGCAGCTCTGAAGCTGCTCCTTGCTGCTGCTGGTAGGAAGTGGAAGGTGTGTGTTTCTTGTCTGCCTGCAGTCAGGGTGATGATGGGTGGTGCTTATGGTTTAGGGTTTTTGTTGGTTTGATTTGGTTTTTTTTTTGTTTTGCTGCTTTTCAACAAATGTTCTGGCTGATAGCTTGCTTTTTTTCTGGAGTGGCTGTTCTCTGAATGTTTCTGTTTTTTCCTTCTGCTTCCACTTGCCTCTCCTAGGAGCACAATGTGATACAATTTTTGATGACTACTTTTGGAAAGCCCTTAATGTTTGTAATGTTTGTTGCTGATACTTTTCATCTTCAGATGTATGCATATACAACAGTTTTGTGGCTGTAGAGTTTCAGAAACTGTCTCTGATATTAACTTAATTTTCCAAATTTATGTTTTTCAGTCAGAAGAGTTTGGAAGTTTAGAGAATTTGTATCCTAAAATTAGGCTCCCAACAATCAAAACAGTGGTTGTAGGGCTGCAGGTTATTGTATTTATGCTTATTTTATTTGCAAAGAAATCATGTGTTCTTGTGAATGTTCTTAGGAACCTTCACCAAAGAGACTAGATTCTGTGTGATAATTGATGGGGAGGACTGAGAAGGGGAGTATTTTTTTCCGACAGCTGTATTTTTGTTGTTGCTATTAAGTTGGCTTGGTATTAGAAACAATATTTTCAAGAGAGGACAGGCTCTGCCTGCAAAGTTCCAATATAAATAACTTTTTTCCTTCACACAGAAGTGCTGGGGTTTTTTGTTTTAATACTGTAGCTATGAGTGTGTTTTCTGTGAGAAAGTCTTGATTGTGTGTCCTGTCACAGGGAGTGGGAAGTGACAGTTGGGCAGCTGGCTTCTCCCAGTTCTCTTCCACAGTAAAATGAGTACTCTGCCCTCCTCTACTTCCTATTTTTTAACATATATATTGGCATCAATTGAAATCACCTAATCTTTTCTATTCTTGAACAAAACTTAAAAATTGAGAATCTGTGGAAGTTAATGAAAATAACTGCACTGTGTACAAATTATAGTGAATGTTAGAACATTAGAAATGTTAGAAAGTTACTTTAAAAACAGTTTTTCATCTTGTAGGAAGTTGAGAATAAAATATCAGAACTCCCTAATCAGGGAGTTAATAATCCCTATTAAAAAAAATTTTTAATGTTGTGGCAGTTTTTTTGCTGGGGCAAAAGGGGGCAAATAAGTTGGGGGGACATGTGATGTTAAATTAACCTAGATAAGCTGCAATGAAAAAATCGGGAGGATTTGGAGCAGTTACAGATGGGAGGGAGTAGAGCTTGCATGTCTGGAATGCAAACTGAACTGAAATGCTAAAGAAACTGAGGTGGAAAGGTTGCGTGTCTGGTACATAAACCAAAGATAGTAGGTACTGTCTATTGTATATTCTTTCTACATCTTTGCTTTGGGAAAACCTTTGAAGGTTTGTTTTGTCTGACTGACTTGTTTTTTTTATAGAAGTGCTTTGGGATAGTGATTGTCTATTTCTGTGTCCTTATAAAGCCTTGAATGTGTTGGACTGTAGTGACACAAGTCATGAGAAGTAGTAGACTTGCTGGTGAGCTGCTTTAGCATGGATTCTCACAGACCTTTCCTTTTGTTAGTGCTTTGAAGTAAGGTAAGTACATCACTAGTATCCAGTGCCATGTTCCCCTTAATGCCAAGCCCTTGTTCCCAGACTTTCTAGGTGGTGAGACTTGTTGGTGAAGTTCACTGTGATTCTCACTGCTATACATGTGACTGAATGTACTGGTGGATGAGAGAGGTCCAGTTTCTTTCCTGGCATATGTGAGGCTTGGAGAGGAAGAGGAACAGCTTGTCTAGAAAAAAATGGTTCTTCAGGTATCTCTCTCTACCACAATTGTAAGACTGCTGTTGCTTTTCAGTGTTTTATCAGCAGTAGTGAGCACTAAAAGGCAGAATGTATTTCTGCACAAGAGAGAGAGCAAAAAATAGCAATGATACTTGGGAGAAACCTTTCAGGTTCCTATATAACTGAAATGTCACGCTATTTCTAAAAATACCATACAGGTACTGTGGTAATTCATTTTTAGAAATATCTTTTAGATGCTAAAAACAACTTAGGAATTTGCCTTCCATTTTTTATCCCAGTGAGGTGAACAGAGATGATGATGACTTGCCTAGCATGGATTTATGTTAAAAATTCTTGATTTGATGTAACTTTAGTCCATGCAGATCCAGTTCTTTTGTGCTATCCTGGTAATCCAGTGTAAAATGTATGAAAGAGGCTTAGAGTATGTGTATTGTCTCTTCTGTTTCTTGAGCTACTTCTGAAAGTTTGGTTGGGAAATCTGTTTTGGTCGGGAAAACTGGCAAACTAAGCATCTGCAGTTTTTTTAGCCCCAACCAGATGAGATGTCTAAGGACAACCAGTGGGCTGGATAGACACAGGTGAGGATAACTGATGTGGCATGCTGGAAATACTGAGTTTTTCCATTTGTTTTTATGTGTTTGGGAGAACTAATTCAAATAACAAAAGAATCAAAGACTGAAAGCTTTTACCCGATTGATAGCTAAGCAAAAGGAAGCGAACAGTGGAACCAAGTCCACAAGCATTTGAAGGGTTCAAGGCTGAAAAGAGAAAGTTTAAGGGAGCCCTAACCTTGAAGTGAAGCCTTTGTAGGACTGCTATGCCTTCTTGCAGTTTAGCATGGAAACTCCATAGGTATTTATTAAACAGTTTAGAAAGTAGACCTCAAGGTACTGCATAACTTAAGTAGAGACCTTGGGGTAGATCTTGAAAATATCTAGAATAGAATAGATAGAATAATTTTGTAGAGTAATTTTGGAGCAAAGGCTTAGTAACTTGACAAAACACTTAGAAATTATACTACAGAAAACAGTCCTGTGTGGTGATGGTGTTAGTAATAAAACCTGTGGACCCTGTCCATTTGAACACAGGGACCATGAATAGGAGCTTACTAATGGATGTTGTATCAGAGCTGCTCTGTGGTTGTGGTGCTGGTGATGTGTGACTGGTTCAGCTGACTGTTCACAACAGTAACTGGTGATCAAAAACTACATTTCAAAGAGGTATGTGGAGGCATTTGCCCCAGTTTGCTTCCCAGGCCTGGTAGTATAACCTGGGTGGTAAGACGTGTGTTGTTCCTATTCAGAAAAAACCCTAATGCTATCTGGCGTGAAGATGTAAAAATAAAACTCCATTGGTTAAATTATGTTGCATTACTACAGCTTATCTAAAGTAGGAAATAGTTTTTACTTATTATGTAGACAATGGACAATGTTAGAAACTTAGTGTCACCAAACCCAAAGTGAACACTGAGCAGCAAAGTGAGGGATGGATTTTTACATATTCAGTGACTATTAAGGTGATAGCGTTGACAGCATATTATAACTTCTTCACCAAAACCAATCCTCTGTCACCAAAAAGCAGGCTCCTGCTAAATGAAGGAAAGGCTTTATGTTAGTGGTTAAGGATATGTGACTCCCCAAAGTGATCTTTCATAGATTATAAAGATTATAGCTTGTATATCAACCCAATTAGAAAGTAAAGTATTTTGTAGCTTCACTTCAAATTTGATAAACAGTAGCTAAATCCTGTTGTATAAAATACACTTATATCTTATTTCGGAAAAACTATTGCTGGAAGAATGGCAGTGCTGAAGTTTATATTTTAAATGATTGTTATGTATGGTTATTTTCTTTGTACTGGAACATTCATTGAAGAAAAAGCTTACTCCTCTGATAAGGAAGCAGGCTGTTTGGGAGTTAACAGTGATGTTTACAGAGACTAATACTCTAGAGTGTCTACTCTGTCCTCTGCTGGAAGGCACTGTCATAGGAATATCAAAATAAAATCTGCCACACCAATTCAGAGTTCAGCATAAACCTACCTTCATTTTAAATGTAAGCCCTTATATATGATCAAAGGTTTACGAATACTTAGGAAAATCTAAAGTGCATGAAATCTCTAGGAAATTTTTGTTAGATTCTACATTTTCACAGATGCAGAAAATCCACTTCCTCTGAGGCTAGGAACAGGAGATTCCCTCTCCTGCCATGGTCAGGAAATGTCAGAAATGCTGTCTAGACCGACAACAGCAGGCATTAGAGCTCGTGATCCCAGCATAGCTACGCTTTCAACTGGAACAAACTTGTGAGGAACTGAATTTGGACTTAGGATCCTATTTTGTCGGGGGTACTTATGTGCTAATAGCAGTTCACTATTTCCTCCCGTTGCTGTTACAAATATTTACGTATTTCACTTTCTGTTACTGCTCTTTCACCACTGCTTTCTTTCAAACTGTCTTGATACAAGAAAAGAGATTTTTTTTTTTTAAAGAAAGAAGAAAATAATGTGATTTATCACTAATTTTGAGCAGCAGGATTTTAGGCTCAACCTTTTTTAAAAACTACATTGCAGTCGTAAGTCAAAGAAGTGTTTCAAGTGTTGTCATTTTTAAGACTGCAGAAATGCAGAGGAGGAGTTGAAAATGAATGTGTATGCTAGTTGGTCTTAAAACAGTTTTGTAAATGTAGAAAATTCAGAGATACATCAGTCTACTAAGAAATTGCTTTTGGCTCCAGCACTGGCTTTGATTTTGTAATGTGTGATCTGGGAAGGGATTCTTAGTGGCTGCTGTCAGTGATGACTGAGGCTGTGAGCCTGTGGCCAGGTGATCTTGTATTAGGCTGGGTTCTTAGCACCTGCAGGTTGAAATGATGAACTGCAGCACTTCTCTCCTCTGAAAGTATCCTGCGGACTGGCTGGTCTCCTAAATGTAGGGTTTGGTTGTTTGGGTTTTTCTGAAAAGCAAGCTGCCATACTGTTATATTTCCATTAGTGTAAACTGAAATTGTGTCAAGTCCAGCGTTAGGGAATACTGTTAGGTGAGTACGTTGGGCTGAAGATGGTCTGGAGGGAGGTATCTGAAGCGTGTAGCCGGAGAAACTGCTGAGCACTTTGCTGCCTTTGGGTTTATACACAGGTTGCACTAAGGGCTGTTGGCTTTGGAACAGTGTTAAAGCTGAAAAGAAAATGGCTACCAGAAATCATTGTTGCTACAGTAACAACATGGCTTGATTATTAATGTGCTGCTTTAACTACTGTTGGAAATGTTGTGTGAGATACTGCTTTTAAGTTAAAGTGTCCTTAATGGAAACAGATATTTTCATCCATTTATATATTAATGAATATCATCAGGCTTCTTGTTCTAGAATGCCAGTCTTTTTATTGGAGAAACTAATCTCTAGTAAATATATTTTAGAATCTCATTACTGCTTTTTCTACACCAAAAAGTTGCTTAATGGTTTTGAATTTTAATAATAAACATAAATGTCCTTACAAAACAACTTGCAGGGGGAAAAAACCAATCTAGAGATACTATTTCACAAAATAGGTGGAATCTGGTAACATAATTCTGGCTTTCTGAAACTAAGCCCTTAATGGTTTTGTCTGCATGCAGCAAAGCTTTTTTTTTTTTTAAGATATTTCTATATTTTGAGTGTGAAATAAGTATGCCCAACCTACACCCTATTTGAAGGTTTATAAGTAAGGATCAGACTACAGAGTGGAATCTACTTGGAAACTATTTTATTTCATAAGGGTGTAAGTGTATGCATTGTGTAGTAAACTTTTTGCAGGTTTTCTGTTAATATAGTGCAATTACATTGAGGAATTTCAGAGTTGTGTAATGCAGTACATCAGGAAAGGGGTATGTCAAGTTCAGTGAATGTGTTAAGATTAATTGATGCAATTCTGTCTCTGTTAGAATTCTACAAGTGGCAGATTGGTGGCAAGTGTGGACTGACAGTAAACTGTGTCTGCTTTTCATCAAATTCCCAAATGTGTAATAAGTCCCATTCCTAAAGAAGATCTTATTTTTCTGTACTTTTTTTTGGCTTTTTGGAGGTTTTAGTGAAGTTCTCTGTCTGACTTTCCAACTGAAAAGGCACTGGATTCATTCAGTAGAGGTGGAGCTGATAAATACACATAAGATAAAACTTTGAAGTTGTAGAAAAATGCATAGTATGTAAAGACATGTTTGAACTGTAGAATGTTGCTGCTTAGTGGTACGCAAAAAGGGGATGCACTAATTTGATGTACGCAACCTTAGCTTAAACTTTGCTTATTCTTATGCTTAGCTGACCTGCTTCATGTTTTTGTTAAAATTCTGTAGTTTTGGAGAAAGGAGAGGACGACGCTATAAATGTCCACCACTGTGTAGTTTGGTATTTTAAAACCAAACCTTGAAATATAAGAGACTGTTTTCTAAAAATGAGCTGCCTCAGATGTTTCTTAAAGCTTACTTTTTTTTTAAAACACAAGATGCATGTTTTTTAATTAAGGCTGTTGATTCTTTAGAAAAGCATTGTGATGTGCAAAGTGATGGAGCTTTCCTGTTTTGGATTTCCAGTTAATTACTTTCAGCTGAGAAGCAGGGTATACAAACTTGGAGGAACCATAATCAATTTTATTGTGAGGTAGGCAAGATTACATGTAACTGACTGTTTTCTGGAGTGCTTTTGTGCAGTGCTTATAGTTAGAGGGTATGTCATTGTATTTTGAGGTGCTTTATGCAAAACTTATATGATATGGTGAAGGAATATATATACACACATACATATATATATGTCTAAAATGCAGACTGGAGCAGAGAGTGATTCTGTAACTGAAGGGTAGAGGCAGTTGCTGCACAGATAATGTATTGATGAGATTTTGCTGACAGCATAATGAAAGTGTTCAGTGTCAAGGATGATGCCAAGGATATGTACAGTGCCATTAGTAGTTTGGAGATGATGTCATTTTGTGCTTTAAGCTTTCCCTATTTGAGAAAAGCTGTTATATTTATGGTATATAAGTGCAGCAAACAGCTAGTTTGTGTGGTCAAGATAAATAGGCTGAAGGGTGACTGAAAATTACAGTGGTTATTATGTGAGTGGTATGTTGATGTGTAGCTCAAAGAGGTAGAGAAATAATAAAGAAGGTGAATAATTTTTCAACAGCTTATCGCTTATGGTAAATCTCATTTTGAAGAATGCTGTTCAATTTAGTTGGATATTGATGGACTGTAAACTTATTTATTAAATATCAATGATGCTTAGAATGTTACACCTAATCTTAGCTGAGGGGAGAAACTGCATTGATAAGTAACCTTTAGAAACAACATATTAGTATTTTCTCTTGAGGCCTTGAAATTCTAAATGTTTTCAGAATTTCCATCTTTAAACTGATGCTTCAGTTTAGTACTCTTATGCTTTTTTTGTATGTTGATTGTTACATATTTGCTTACTGTATAATTTACACTCAAAGTAAGCAGCTCTTAAATTATTTTGTTTCCCCTTGCTTCTCTGTAGACATCTTTGCATCTTTATTGTGTGCCTGTTGTGTACATCTTTAAATGTTTGCTTCTGATCTGTTCAGTAACAGAGTGGAAAAGTAACCTTTTCAACCAATATATTTTGTTAGTCCAAACCCCTGTCTACCTGGAACACTTTTCCCTCTGATGTATTTTCAATTTTTTTTTTATGTAATGCAGATTTTTGAAATAATGATTAAATCTTGTTGTTTGACCTAATTGATGCTATAAACACAGGTTCTTTTTTTCCATTCAGGCTGCTCACTCTCACTACTTTTTTCCCTACTGTGATACTCCTATTAATGTTGCATTCAACTACTTGTAATTTTGTTTGGACTGAAACAGCTTCCCAGTCTGAGGTATGATGAGTTGTGTTCATTTCCTATGCTGTCACACGTTTCCTTGAAGTGCTTCACCGTCCCATACGAGTTGTTGTCAAAAAGCAAAACTTTCTACGAGTAGAAAAATGAGAGATTTCAGCACTTCCACGTGAAAGCCCTACCACAGCTTTGGGAACTGTGCGTGTGGCTTTTACTGTGATGAACAGACAAAGAAGAACTGTAACTTCTTTGAACTGTTTTTCAGATAATTCTCAAAATCTGGCAGGAGATTCAAAATGCAGGAGGCAATCTTCTCTCTTGCAGTCCCTTGCTTGCTTGCTTTTGTTCAGTTACTGCAGATTCTTTGAAGTCAGAAGCATCTCCAGTAAAAAGACTTAAATTTTGTCTCTTCACATTGCAAAGTGTTAAGCTTTTGCTTAATTTGACTTCTGGATAATTCAGGCTTCAGTAGAGTACCTGCTCTTAAATATTGCTTTTCATTAACTGTTGTAAGAAGAGTAATTATTATTATTTTTCCTTTAAAAATTTAATTTTAGTAAATTTGATGGTGGCATTTATGATTCAGTTGGTTAAACTACAGTTGGAATAGCATAGATTGAGAGGTTTTACAAATTCTCAAAGGGAATTAATTTTGTGATTTTAGAAAACCTCATGTTTAAATTCAAGTGATTATTTGATGTACACTGAATGTTAGTTCTAGATATTTGTGGATACTGAATGTAGAGTAAGTTATTTTTATACTTTTTAAATAGGAATCAAAGACAATCAAAGCTCCTTCTGCAAACAGAAAGCAGGAAACTACGTTCTGTACAGACAAGGTCATTGCTGACTAGTTAGGAAGACGATGGTATACGCTTGTCTTTAAAGAGCTTTTTGGCTGTATTAACTGATGTAGGAGACTCTTATCAGCTAAGTTTTTGTTTTTTCAGTTCTCTTCTCAAATTACTTTATCCCTGATACTTGTGTGTACAGTTTTGGCTGGAACTTTGTCTGGGTTTCTTGTAATAGACTTTTCTTAGCGTAATCTCTGCTTTCTGCTGGCTGATTTTTCCCACACTGATATTTAGGATTATTGGATTTCTGTAATATTGTAGATGTTTTCCAGAGCTGCATCAGGTATTAGAATGAAATTTCTTCTGCACCCCACCCTCCTCTTTTGAATTTAGCAGATTTTAATGGTGGGATGGCCATATCCTGATAAATATACATGCCACTCTCGACTAACTAATCAAATTTTTTAAGTCTCTAGTTCAAGACTACAGTTGCAAGCCTTTTGCTGTGTTTTTGTGTCAAGCTGGTGGAATGGACTGGTTAGCCACAGTTTATACCAACAAAAGTAGTTTGTATAGTATAGTCTTCTAGCCTTTATCTCTTCCTCTTTTGACCTTCCTACACAAGCATAATCAGCTATAGGGGCAAAAACTAGTTTTATATTACATTATGTCTCTCTTAAAAAAAACCCCAAATACAACAAAATAAGAAACAAACAAACAACAACAACCCCACACACATACACAACAACAGCAACAAAAACTTCAAACAAACGACGTAAAAAACTTTTCTATGAATTATGTTCCTGGCTGCAACTGTTCCAGGAGAAGGTGATAATTAAGGATGGTTAAGTGTCTTCTCCCACATAGATGTAGAAATGTCAGTTATTGCAGATCTGTTAGGAAATAAGGCCTAGATAGTAGATAAAGGGATCCAGACTCTTGTCAAGATTGCAGCAAATTTTATTTAGTCACTGTACACCTTTGCATTCTAGTGTTTCTCTAGCGTTTTTTCCCAGAGAGGGGGCAGGTTAATAGGAGATACTTCATTAAAGCAAGAAGAGCTTTCAGTCTGTCTTTTTTTTTTAGTATCGTTGGGGGTGCACTTGAGATTGTGCCCATCTCCACCATTGCAGTTTTCTTCCGCTTCCTGTTTTCTGCCCTTATCAGAACAGGCAGCTGCTTATTGCTGATCAGAAGCCTGACCATTTTACAGCCATGCTTGTGCCCTTTCACTCTTTGAATAGTGAGGTGAATGTTCTGTAAATACATTTCTTACCCAATTCTGCATCCCTTTTGATGCTGTCTATTACCTGGTGAGGCAGAGTGACTTTCATTCTCACTTCTTTTCCTGATAATGAGAATTAAGACAGGAAGATTTGAGCCAAAGCATTTGTGATGTTGAAATCTTTGCCTTTCCCTAAGGAGTTTTTGGAGAACTACCTGTCTTGAATCTGGTGGTAAAGAATGTCAGGTGCTGAGTTATTTCAAATGTCATCACCCTTGAAATGAATAGTAGGTGTTAGAGTTTGATTGTTTGTATTGGAGTGAGAGGAATCTTCTTTGACAGCAGACGGACCTTTGAGAGGTGAGTGCTGGTTAAGCACAATAGGTCAGGTAGCTTTAAACAATCTAAATGCTATCAGTAGTTTGGCCTAAAATCTGGTGTCTCGTGCATTGCATTACCTTCAGGAAGATGTTTACATGACTGTAGTACTGCAAGTATACTATCATGCATTGGGTGGAGCTTTGAACACCAGAGGGATTGAAAAGGGGAGTTAATTCTGAGTTATTGGTAGTGTTTAGTTAATTGCAGTATTTAGAAGATGTGTATGTTGAAGACATTTTGCACAGGGGCAGAGTCATTGGTGTAGTTCTTCAGTGAGAGAAGTGTTAGGCTGGGATTTGTCACTGCCCTGCCAAAGTGCGCAGGTTTACTGAGATGTCTGGTTTAGTGCTGATCGTCATGTTTGATAATGTAAAGCCTGCAGAGACCTTCTTTCCTATTTTTTGAATGGTGTTTTGGCTCTTCATACATAAAGGCTTTTATTTTGTGGGCATTTTTAATTGTAGCTTTACATTTACCTTCTGTAACTAACAGAAGAGCTCCACGGCTGTTTGAAAATAACACTTTTGCTTCTCTAGATGAACGAATATGACTCTAAAACCCAACTAAAGAATTGGGGTTTTTTTCTGTAATAAATCTTATTTGAGAAATGAGCACATATACATTGAATAACATTCTTGCTTAAGGCTGCATGAAGTTTAATGTGATACTAAGGAAATGATCCTGGAACTAGGGAAAGGAGCTCAAATACTTATCCTCTGTTGCTTTTTATTGCCCAACCAGACTTACTTGAAAGGTCTATCCTCCCTTACTCTATGTTTGTAATTTAGGCAAGTGGCTTTGAGACAGTTGCAGTCTGACTGGGGAACTCAGAATCAATAAGCTGCGTGTGAACAAAATGAGAGAAGGAATCCTAGCCAGTGTGCGAGGACAGGTATCTCATTCGGATTTAATTTTGATGATGACTAAACATTAGTTTGGTCTCGATATGAATAACCAACCCTTTCTGTAAAGATTTATGCTAGTTGTTGTGTCTTCATTAGAAGTAGATCCAGTTCTGTAGAGATACCATAGCCAAATCCATTCTTGTTTTTGTGCAGCTTCAGTGACTTTCAGAGTCTCTTCCAAATGTTATATAGTCTGGTATCTCCAAATAGGAAGTGAAAAATTTCCTTGTATAGTTCGAAAGATCCATGAGTAAAATAGAGTATTTATTTCATCTGACATTAATCAACATTCATGAAGGCCAACAAGTTATGATTTTAAAATGGGCAAACTAGCCTTAGAATAATGACACAACTCTGCCCTAGAAAAGGTGAGGAATTGGCAAGGCCCAGGCTTAAAGCCCTTCAACACTTAATCTTAGATATGTTGATCATTTTTGCAAAAAGACTTTTAAAAAAACTTCCATTTGTATCCATTTCCTTTCTGTGCATTGTTCCTCATTCAGGGAGCTTAAGATAGCTGACTTGGAAGGCAGCAGCAGAAAATGCAGCAGAGGTTTTCTTGCCATGCAACTTTTTTCTGCTTGTTTGACCCATGATTTCTTAGTGGATTTTTTAATTAAAATGCCAATATCTATGTTACTTGCAAATTACACATGTATTTCAGAGAAGACCACTGGAATTTTGTTATTTTTACCCTGAGACAAAAATGATGGAATACTTTTGTGGCCGTGGATTTCTTGTCTCTCTGCTTTGCCTGTCTTGTCTGATAATCTAGGACACAAGCAGAAAATGACAGCTGTACAGTAAGTTCTTCTTTTATTTTGCAGGTTTGTTTTATTGTGGAAGTGGATCTTACAGCATAATGTAAATCAAACAAGCAAAGGTGAGTAGAAGTTTTTTGTTGACCTTTTTTTCCCCCCCAAATGCCATTAGCATATACTGTTGAACATGCAGAAAATGGTCAGTGAAAATTCTCGTGAAATTTGTATCTTGATTGCTGTAATTTATGAATATAGTGTTACTTCTACAAGACTAAAATAGGAACAAAAGATCCCCCCTTATTATTTATTATTATTATGATAATTACGCTTTTCTTCTGTAAGTTATTATAGTCAAAAAGCTATCAAGGTGTTTTGCTAGCTGTTGAGAGCCAAAATTATGAGTACTTTAAATTAATTTCATTCTCTACATATTATCCACCTGGTTGCAAAATATTGAAAATGTACTTTGCATTGTCAAGGCAGCATGTTAAACTTGAACTTACTGTATTAATAAATAACTCTGTGGGAAATTTGACCAGCTGTCAGAATAGCATTTCAAATTTTTAATAATGAAATTCTGTTGGAATTTTTTTCCCCCTTTCTGTCTTTAGGAACCCATTTGGGAGTAGAACTGAAGTGTCCATTTGCAATTGCAAAGTGTCCATCTAGAAGAAATTTTCTGTAACTTTGGCATTTCTCCTCCTTTGCCCCACACCCCTCCTCTGTTATTTTGAGAAAAAGAGTTTAGATAAGCCCAAATTTTTCTTTTCGATTTACTTGATACTCTACTTCAGGAATAATTTGAACTGTATTAAATAAAGATATTTAAATTAATATCTTTACCATATGATTATGTGAAACATTTAACAAAGAGAAATTTGCTTTAATTTGTTTTGAGTCTTTCAAGAGTATCTTTAGGTAAGGCTCCACTGTTCAGTAGATTACTCTGCTTGGGAGACAGGGCATGATGGACTCGGGTACAGAAGCTTCCGTAACAAACAAAAACTGGCTTCTTAAGTTTTCTGCTTGCTGTTTGACTAATATGCCATCTCAGAATGTACCTAGTTGCAGTGATCTGATATTTTGAAAATGTGAGAGGGAGATCCCATTTGCTTAAATGAGCTTGTTCCTCATTTCTAATCTCCAGTTAATATGTAAACTTGATATTGCTTTAAAATTTTAGTATGTATATTTTGAAATAGGAGCTGCTTCGTTTGTATCTTCTGTTCTGCTAAGACTTCTTTAGAGCTTTTGCTGTCAACTTTAAAATACTGATTATAGCAGAATGCTTTGTGGGGAATTTAAAATAACTCTGAGTATTGATCCTTTGTATAATGTATAACTGATTCAAGACTTGGATTATGAATTGTCTTCTGAACTATGAACAACTAAAAATAAGCTCTGCTGCATATACTTATGCTTAGAGCTTACTGCCTTAGCCTGACTTTGCTGGTTTCTAGAATGTGCTGCTTTGGGAAAAGGAATAAATATAACACTGCAAAAGGAGATACTTTATCTGAGGATGAGTGTAAAGTAAGAGTCGTGACTACGAGGGGACTTGAACTGATAGTAAGATTCAAACTATTACCTGTGCCTTCTAATGCATGCTTTCAGTACTTGAAGCTTAAAGTTTATGTTCTGTCTCTTCTTAATTTTGTTGTCTAATAACTGGTTTAAATACAGAAAATTAGTTGAAAAGTCTAATATATAAATAACTGAGTGTGTTCTTGAAGCATGAGGTGTTCTGAATGAAACTCCAAAGACCTTTCGACTTAATGGTGTTTAGCTATGTATAGTAGAAGAAAGCTGATCTCTGAGGAGAAAGCCTATACTCTTGCATACATAACAAGAGGACAGAAAAAATGTGTAAAAGAATACATAGAAACAGTGTAATGATGTTAGATCAGTATTGTTATTGCTTAGAGGAGATCTTGAGGTTCTGACAGTTCTGTAAAAATGACAACCGAATAGTCAGTTAATCAATGAAAATATTACACTTTCCTAAGGCAAATATAAAAGGTATCACGTCCTGACTTTTGGAAATAAAGAAATCTGTTGCTAGATAGAAACACACAGATACAAGATACGTTTTACAAGCAGTTAATGTATCTTATTGGGATAGCTGTAGTATTTTTTCTTAAATTTTCTGATTAACATACTGCATCTTCTGAGCTCCACAGGAGGACCTGTTTGTGTTAAATAAGGGGGGAAGTGAGAAAAAAATAAGCTTGGTCTCAATGTGTTAACAGTACAATGGGACACACTTCTGTGTAACAGAAAAGGTAGCACAAGGTAGATGCTTGTGCTGAATTTCCCTGTAATAGTGTGTCAAATGAGGTCATATTTTAAGCATTTTAATTATAGGTTATATACACCATTCTGCACAGGATAGATTTTAGTATGTGGGATTTGTGTTTCTTTGGTTCAGACAGGAATCTCGTATAATTTTAATATTGTTCATATTATCTAGGTAACATGAAGTTGAGCTTTCTGCCGTTAAATCACTTCTGGTGTTTTGTGGTGGTTTTATTTTTTTTATTAAAAAATTAAAGAAACAAACCTCAATTATTAGTGGGGTGACCCAAGCATTTCTTCTCACTTGTGTTTTTCTGGTCGTGTACAGTATGTTATATAGGTTTGGGTCTTTTAAAAACTCTGATTTCATATGTTCATCAGCAAGCATTATAACTTTCTCCAAGTCAGCAGAATTTTTTGTTCTTAATCTGCAGAGGTACAAGATGGTTCTTTTTGCCTTACCTGGTACTGCTGCTTAGAATCTTACTAGCTTTTTAATCCTTGATCACTGAAAGAACATAGAGGATGATGAGAGTCAGTTTGCTGGCAAAGATGAATGAGTATCACTAATGTAATTCGTTACTCCAAGGTTCTAAATTAAATTAGCAAAAGCAGAGTGTGTCTCAGGTAGTCTTTTTATAATTGGGAAAAACAGCATGCTTTAGGAATTAAAAAAAAATCTTTCTTCATGAGCGGGAGATAGTCTTAAAATTTGTGATAACATTAAAATTGGTACAGCAAGTGGTTATCAGCCAAAAAAGCAAAGATGAGAAACTGCTGTATATGTTTCAAGTCATGCTGGATAAAAGGAATGAAAACTTTTATTTAATATAGCCAGAAATAAGGTCAGAATTGTTCCAAAGTTGAAAGACGTGTTTTGTTCAAAGATCTGTCCCAATAAAATTGTTCTTAATGTTGCCTTTAAGAAAGTTGCACTGTAAATCCATTTACAGCATCATGTTTTTGTCACGCAAGTTTTCATCTGTGATCTGCTGGATTGGCGCTTCACAAGTAGTTCATGCAGGTAACTAACAATATAGTTTAATTAACTTGAGAAATATTCCTGTAAAAATAGTCAAATATACCTGACTTCTAAAAATCCTTCCCAGTCTGGTTGAGATCTTTACCTCCTAACAAAAACAGATTGAGTAGCTTATCCAGATAACAAGCTGCATGTTTATATCTTAAGAGGTCTTTTGCGTCAGTTACTGAATTCACTTTTTCCTGAAATTTGAGGTTATGGTGGAAGTAAGACCTCTTTGGCCATGTAGTTGTAATCACTGGGGATTTGCATAGAGTTATGTAGAAAACCTAAACACTAATAATTAGTCAGTTTATTGATATCCATTTGATTTGTATTGGAAGAAAGGGTTTTTTACCCAACTGCTCACAAAAGGTATCTGAACAAAAAGACTGAATTGTAGGAAAAACCTTTGTTTTAAATTGAAAATCAGTTTTAGATTTGGATATGAAAAATCTGTGAGTTCTGCTTTGATTAATTTTAAATGTCTTTATGTTAGCACAGCATTGCTCACATTTGACAGCTGCCAGTTCTGTATGCTCTACATGTGGGGAATAATGAGATTTGCATACAGAATTTCACTGCCACTTGGTGGCAGTACCTGGCTTCAAAAGGACTTGTTTCTGAGCAGATAAGGTGACTGATTCTGTAAAACTATAGGTTAAGGGGGAGCAGATTAGTTTTAAAATTTCTAGAAGTTAGTTCTGTGTTTTAGAAAAAAAAAATACTTTTTATTTAGCCTACTGGAAGGATTTGCATTTGTATGTCTCTATGGAAAATCTAGCTATCGTGTCTAATATGTAATTTAAAAGTATTGGTTGTGTTAATAGTATTCTCAGAAGATGTATTTAATGTTCCCCAGTTGAATTATTTTAGCATTTACTTCTAGGATCTTGCTTCGATTGAGTAGTTTAGTTCAAGTAATTTTAGAGCATAAAATTTGCTTTATGGTAGTATTCTTTATAATATTGCATTCTGCAACGTTAAATGGAGGACTGCCAAAGCTACTTTTTTGCCTTCTGAAATATTCTCTGCATTTTTACTTTTTTATTTATTCATATAAATTTTAGGAAAATATTCCCCAGTAGATTTTTCTGTCAACAAAGCTGGTAAAAGTCTGTGCCCTTACTCATAGTTGCTGCCTCTCGGTTGTGCCGATTCAGCAGTGTTTGGGTCCCAGCCTTTTAAACTGAATAATGAAATGGTTGATAAAGTGTGGAGGAAGGAACCTGAGGGAGTGGAGGAAGGCAGCAGTTATTTAAACTGGCTTTGCTGCAAAGAAAAGCATAATTCCAATGTATAGCACAGTAATTTGACGGTATATGACTGCACGTTGAAACTATTTTCTCTTCTTTGCAAGCCAAAATCTTCTGCAATGGTCAGCAGGTCTCTAATATGAGTATTATACCCCATGTAAGGACTAAGTGTGGAAGAGTGCAGATACTTTCCTAAACGTGGTCTCTTGTGTAATGTCTCACTTACTAGGACTGGAGATATGACAGAGTTTTGCTAGTGACGGTGGGTTCTATGAGGAGGAAATGTTTTTACTGAGGAGGAAATATTTTACTGTACGAAGAGCTGACACTGAGAAGCCAGGTGTCCTTAGGCCCCTCTGAGATGTGACACATCCGGAAGGCATCTAAGAATACGGTGACGTAGAAGAGGGATTCATCCTGTAAAGTCTAAAATTGTAGAAATACAAATAAAAAATGTGGTGGGACTTAAAAACTGGGTTGATAAATTTGAGGGTGACAATACTACCTTGGTGGTAATATGATTTTATTTATTGAAAGAACTCTATAAAACATGATCACTGGAAGAGAGTTAGAAGGGAGATGGGCATCAAATTATAGTTTTGCTGTCAGTATATTCTACATAACTTGGCATAGAGAGAATGCACTTTTTCTGTACACCTAATAATTTTTGTGTAATTTTTTTAAACTGTCGGAATGATAAATTCAAAGTTAGTGGTTGGAAACTTTTTTAAATTAAAATACTCTTATGCCTATACAGATGATATTTTGAAATTGGAAAATTGTGGATAGTGTGAGCACATGGAGCACCTTAAAGAGGACTAAAGTAAGCAAGAATTGGGATATCGTGTGGCAGAGTGTACTAAAACAGAATCACAGAATAGTTGAGTTTAGAAGGGACCTGCAGCAATCTTGTCCAACCCTGTTGTCCAGCCTATTGAGGTCCACCTCAATGGCAGCACAACCTGCTGGTGTATCAGCCATGGTTCTGTCTTGTGTTCTCAGCAACCTTGCTTGAGGGTACCTTCTGTCCCATCACCCAGTTCATTAATGAAGATGTTGAACAGTGTGTGGGACTTCGTACTGACCCCAGGGTGCTGCTTTAGTTCCTGGCTAACTACACTTTGTACCACTGATGACAACTCTTAATTTTTTGGCAGCCTGTTAAGATGTCTCGCAACAAGGATTAGGAGCAGGACTTTTATTTACAGACTGTAATGAGAAAAAACTTTCTGGTTTTTTTTAATGTTGGTGGTTAATAAAATTATCTGTTGTATAATGTCTAAAAATTGTATAATGTATAAAAGCAATTTTTGGGACCATACTTGAAGCTTAAGAATACTTTTCACTGAAAAACATAGGTAATGGTGATGAAAGAGATGAAAAGTGTTTTCTTAAACATTTAGTTTCTTTAGAGAGGAAAAATGTGTGAGCATGTGAGATGGCATCAAGGAAGAGAATTTATGCATGTAAAAGTAAGGGAATGGTTTTGGAGAGAAATAGTATGTATTTCACAGAGCATTCTGTATTTTTCATACTTCTGTGTCTCTGACTAGAATGCTATTAGTTATTACCATGTATGTCTGCATTTAGGACAATTCAGTATTTGATTGTAGTTCTCATCTTTAGTAGAAACTAATGGCAGTACAAGTCAAACTAGATCACGCTACTGAAAATCCAAACTAGAGAGCTACAGGAACATGAACAGGGTTGGGGAGTGCTGGTGGGAGTTATGGAAGCCTGTGGAGTTGCCACACAATGTGTGACTGTTCTTAAGTTACCAGATTCAACATCTTGGATTTTTTTGTTCTGGCTACTCATCTTTTAGAAATACCTAGTTCATTTTGAAAAACATCTACCAATGAAACCATCTTAAACTGCTGCGTGAGTGCTTGAAACTAGAAGAGTACATTTTTATAGTGATAGGTCTGATTCTTGTGACACTTAAATTGTATTGTCATTTATTTTTATTGATTTCAGTATTGAATTTTAGCATGATGCCCCCCATTGTGACAAACTGGTTTATTTTCCCAAGCAAATCAATAGTAGAGGAGTAAGATGGTCGGTGGCAGTAATGGTATTCTCTTCTGTGATTTCTTATTGTCAGATAGTCATTCTAAAGTTGTGTTGAGTTCCTCTTCACATGTTAACATATCACTCTTAGACATTTTAGCCTAGAAATTAAGTTTCTGAAATTTTGACATTTTTAGTGAAATTTTTTACTTACTTACCATTCTGACAGCTTTTGAAGATGTTATTTTATTAGGAACTAAGTTTCAGGAAAATTAACTTTCTAAAAGAAAGTGTGGTTCAGGTTTGATGTTCCCAACCAAGAAGATGGGCTGCTTTTCTGCTGTGGCTCCTCTATAATTCAGAGTTTCTCTTTGGTCAGCTTTTTCCTCAGATACGACAACTCAGTGACTCTTCAACAGTATAACAAAAGATTATACAGTGGGTAGCAGTAACTTTGTATTTCTTTAGGCATAAAACAAGCATTGTATTAGTAATATTTCTTACTGCTTTAAAAATTTTTAATATGGCAGTCGAGTTAGCTGTGAGAGTTTTCCAGTGTTTGTGCCTTTATGTGAACTGCTGTGGATCTGAATTGTATTGAAGAGAACTAGTTTTCAGTGGAACTCCTCATGTTGCAGTTAGGTTAATAACTATGTACTGTATGTAAAGTAGATGTTGAGGGTACTGTTCACAGTGTCGTGCATATTAAACAAACTGTCTCTTCACTGCAGAAGTTTAAAAAAACGCAGAAGTGTTCAGGTGAATTTGTAGGTTTCAAAGGTAAGTAAGGCAGTCTACAGTTACTGTTTCTGCTGTGCAGAAAGAATGTATTTTCAACAACTTGATTTGCAAACACGGATAGAAGTGGGAGGAAAGCAAGGTGAGTCACTGACTCATCCTCTAGTTGTCAGGCTTTGTGATTCTGAAGGGTGGACCAGGATAGCTTTTTAAGAAGAAATAAACTGAAAAACAAGTAATAGGTCTAATGATCAAAGTCTTGCAATTTTATTGATTTTGGGTATTCATATTGCTAGATAACACCCAAAGCTCTAGAGGTGTAAAATGTGTGCATTACTCTATGGAAGAGGCAAAAATATTGTGCAGCTGTCCTCTAAATAGTTTGCACCTTTTTTTTTTTTCTCCAGATGTGGTTGGTTTGTGCTGATACACTACTAGTTCCTCTGTTGCTCTGTACAAACCTTCATTTCCCAATGGTGCTTAAACATTTCACTTTTGGCAAAAGTTCTGTGCTTGATATTTACCATGATTAAGTTGCTAAAGCCATAGACTGCGTAATGGGGCAGAATGGAAGGAGATGCCTTTTCAGTCCTGTGCCATGATGTACTTAACCTCTCTCTGGTCTGCTGTTTGTTGCCTAAAAGTCTGAGACTTCGGTTCTATCATCTTTAATATAATCTGTCACTTGAGAAAGCTTTATTACAGGAACATCTGATAAAATGATAGGCTAAAATGATAGGTTTTGTTAGTTTTCTATATTTACATAATGAAGTCTTGAAGAAAAATCTAAATGGGAACAGTGCAAACCTGAAGCACCTTTCCTATCTCTTGAATATTTGAATAATCCCTTGAGTGTCCTGGCTATTCACATATCTGCTTAAAGAACTTGACTTATGAGGAGTTACTTAGCACAGGACAAGTATATTTTTGCCTTCATTACAGAACTGCTGAAAGACTCTATATTCCTTCAGTTTCTTTAATTAGGCTGATTAAATTAAATCCATTTAGGAGATGGCTTCTAAGTTTTTGTGCTACTTAATAGTCGCTCTGTGCTTTTAGCTCATCGTCTCATATTTATGAATTTAGTGAGAAACTTGATATCAGAACACATAAAAGCACTTCATGCTTTTCAGAAACTCAACCAAATTCTTCCATCTTAATATTTCAGCTCCAATGTGCTTTCAAATCTGTTATAAACCCCTATAAAATAACATGAGGTTTGCAATAGAGACTGACAGATCTCTTGCCTACAACTGCTAGTAGGCAGCAGCATAGTATATATAGCACTGGAGCGTAAGCTTTAATGAACTGGCATTGTAGAATTGACCAAAGCAATGCTCTTAATTTTGTGTGTGACCCTCTTGCGTAGTAAAGGTTGTCGTTATGAAATAAGAACTTGGAAAGGTCATAAACCTACTGGTAATAAATACAATTAATAATGTACATAGAACAATGGAATTAAGTACATTCCTATCAAAAAGAATTATTAATGAACAGAAAGTGGACAGCATAGATCTGATGACAGGAAGGTTGCATCTAATCTGAATTACTGAGTGACCTAGGAAGCTTGCTCAGAGGGATTACCAAATAATTATGTTAATATGCAATTATCACCTCATTTCTTCTGTAGTAACCTCAAGATGTAGTATAGTAAGGGTGTTATAGCAAGTGCTGATAGTTTGCAAAAATACTGATGTTCAAGATTTTTAAGACAATAAGATTACCTTAAGGCATTTAAATTATGATCTGTCAACTTGAAGATAGATATGACCTAATACTTTTTTAATGCTTAGACTATTTGGCCATAGGCAGTCATATCTGCAGAACATATGGTTTTTAAAACTGATATTTTATGAAGAAAAACAATATTTTAAGTTATGTAAATTGTAATTACTTAAGTAATAGTGGTGGAATGTGGCTTAGTTGGCTAAATAATTGGTTGTTTTCTACTTTGAAATATGAAATAATTTCTATATAATAAATAGTGTATCATGTAAACCAGGAACAGCGCTGTTAAGTGCACTACAGTCATTCAAGGCTTAACAGAAATAATTGAGTTTGGCCTAGCCTTTTAGATAAAGTGTGTTTCAAAGGTATGAGCGTGGGATTGTGTACGCTTGTGTAGGCTTTTTGAGAATCACCATTTTTACATTTATGTATCTCCTAGGTATATTGCACTATGTGCTTAAATAAAAATTACCTCAGCTCTGTAGTTGACGTAGTACCTGGCAGAGAATATAAGCACTGTTTTCAGCAAATTTAAAGTTTTATCTCAATGTTTAATTTTTCAAATACACTAATTGTTTTATATTTTGGCAGAATTAATAATTTTGTATCCCTGATACGATAAAGGGACAATAATTTTAAAACTGTGACGGAAGCATACAAATAATATTGCATAAACTTGCTTTCATCTTAGTTACAATGACTGATTTTTCTTTTTTTTCCTCTAGGGATGAGTTAGATGATAACATTTCCTCCAAAAACATGGCATTAGTTATACCTATCATTGTTACTGCATAAATTTTGATACATGGAGTAGATAATGTAACTGAAGTATTGCATCTTGGCTCAGTGTCGTCACAAGACTCTAAATTACTGTAATTTGAAAATTTATATTCTGTATTTTCTCTAATGCCACACTGTTAAAGCTGTTAACTTTCTTCTTGTTGTCCTGCACAAAAAATAGTGAACTGTAGCATCCTGATAGCTGGAAAAAAATGTGATAATTAGCAGGAAATTATTAAAATGTAGCAGTGATATTATTGATAAGCGTTTCATGCTTGATTCAAAGACTGAATCTGTAGGGACAGCTGTATTACCATAGAAGACTTCTAGTCAGATCCATATGAAGTAGTTCACAATCTCCATAAATACACAGTATGGAAAGGAGTCTCTTACAGGATTGCATGGGGTAATGTTTTAGATACTGCTCATGATAACTCTGAAGAGAATCTCTGTTTAATGGTGATCATAGGGTGTCCTAGCCACCTTTTTAACTTAAGCTTTACCACTAATATTTAGCATCAGTATGGTTTTGTCTTCATCATGTAAACCTGTGAGAAGTTTTCAGGAGCCATTCTGATAATGAGGATTGCAGTCTCCAACCAGCACAATATTCTCAGTTTGCCTCCCTGCTGTTCAGGGGGTACCAGTGAAGTTGCTTTAAATGGGAAGCGTCTGTTCTTCCTCTGAACCCCTCACACCAGAACAGATGGGTGGAACTTGGAACATGGAAGGTTTTACCTCAGAGGTGGTAACAGTGAAGCCACTCATTAACACTGAATTTACCACTTCGTTAGCAACGTTGCTTCCTGTTGAGAAAAGCTAATACAGGCTCTCAAATTGACTGAGCACACTTTCATCTACCTCTGCAATAATTAAACAAGGAAAACACATATCTTAGAGGGAAAATGGTCCTACTCAATTTCTTATAAACTTTTTGTGAATGTTTTTATACTCTGCTGCCTAATACTTATGAAACCTACAATACTGAGTTGTCAAATTGTTGGAGGTGCTGTGCATCAGCTGTTGTGCATGTGTTGGAGGTTTCAGTTCTTTTAATTGACTTTTGCATTACCGATTCTTAGTGCATGTTTGCACTGCCCATTTCTAACTTGTGTACGTGATGTAAAGACTCCTGCTGGGTGGTGTATTATCACCATTTTAGGGTGATAGCTTTGAGTATGATCTTATTGGAAGTTGTTATTTTAGTGGAAAATGACCCATATCAAAACAGCAAAGAAATGCAAAAATCTAAGAAATGGGAACATGAGAAACTGGGGTGTCTAGTAGAACATTTGCATAAAGGTGTGTTATAGATAAATAATACAACAAAATATTTCACACACTTTTAGCATTTATTATGCCTCTGACATGAGCATTGCTTTATTTTTCTAAATTGGGTAGTCCAGTGATGGAGTAGGAAAGGAAATATTTTTTTGATGACTTATTTTTTTCGTTGTATTTCTACTCCAAATAGAATGACTTTCATCTGCAAAAGTAAGTCATCTTACATTAGGGTTTGTTTTTTACAAACTTAAAGGAGGTTAAGTATTTGTTTTGTCCTTTTGCCGATTTGAAACAAAACAAGTACAATAACAAAGAACTTCCATGAGGCCGTAGCTAGCTTTGAATTGTGTGGATAGCTATCATAATGTTGAATTGAAAAACTAAAAGAAATGCTGGACTTACTTTAGAGTGTGACATATGAAGATTAAAGTGGTTGTGTTTAACCAGGTTGTTTTCTCTCCTTAGGAAAAAAGGATGTCCAGAGTGGTCTTCCTTGATTTCGATAAAGGACCATTGCAGGGAGCCATGGATATTAGTTGTGAGTTATAACATCTTAATTTAGAGAGTTAAGTAATGACTCCTTTTAACTGAGCTCTATTCAAAATGTTAATTAGTAACAGGAACTATGTGATGGCAGGAATCAAATCCCCCAGAACATCAAAGCAAGTGGTACTCTTTAAGGGTAAAATATGTGATTTCCATAAAATGCAGATAGACGTTTCTTGCTCCTAGACGAATATTTTAATGCCTTATGCTCACTGTGTTCTGAGGACCCATATGAGAGGTGAATGGCAGGGTAGACTGAAGTTTACATTCTTGTTGGTCACACGCTGATTTTCATGTGTAGGCAACTCCTTTGTGCTCACTAAGCATTAGGTAGATAATTTGGTGTAAGAATAAAAGTCACTTGTAGAAAAATAAAGCCTCCCATAGGGAATTTATATGCAGTTGTTCTCTGTACTAGTAGATACTGTTATTACCATGCTCTGAAATCCTATAATACCAAAGTAAACACCCCAGCAGGCTTCCATGTAGCATCAGGTCACTTGTATGCAAGTACTTTGAAAAAAGTGCTACCTTGAGAAACATAAAGATTATTTTAGTTTCCTAGTTGCTAGAGGAAGTATGTTTAAAAAAAAAAACAAACCAAACTAAAATTACTAGTCTGTGTAGCCTCTTCTCCTTACATGCTTTACTTCTAGAAAACAACTAAAGGTAAACTCTGTGTTTATGTACATGCAGAATGTATTCACAGGTGTTTTGACAACCTAATTTTCTCTATCTTATTTGTGTGTAGGTCTTCAGGCTTCTTTGAACTGGGATACTCGGCAGTGACTAGTTTGCTGTATGGTTATTAATATTGCATAGCAAAATAGTATATTTTAGCTGCTTCATTGATTATTTTTAAATGTCATGAATATCCTAAATAAAAAATATTTTTTTAAGAAGTTCAAAACATCTTTGTAGACTACAGTGTGAAGAAGAGTGATCCTGAAAAGAACTGTAAATTAAAATTGCCATTATTTATTTCTGTGATTACCTGATTCTTTTCTTGTTTGTTTTTTAGTATAAATATACTTAATGGACAGACCAGCAATATGGATGATTTAGAGATAAATACTGAAGTCTCTGGTGCTAAAGAAGAAGAAATCCTTTGTGATGATAATTTCATATCTGAGGAAGAAGGTGGCATTCCTAAACCACAAGAGAGTGACACGTCATTTCAGAAGAACAACACATTGACTCTGCCTGAGGAGCTATCAAGGGACAGATCTGAAAAAGCCTTAAGTGGAGGCCAGGCTTCTCTATTTATACACACTGGTGCTCCTACTGTTTCTAGTGAAAAATTTATGTTGTCTAGAGGAACTGCTGTTAATGGACCAGTTTCACACTCCACCTCAACAAAGACTTCCATTATGAATAAAGGCAGTGTTTCATTAACCACTGGACAGCCTGGAGGTCATCACACGGATTCCTGCTCAACTTTGACAGTGGTTCATGATCTTCAGCTGCCTGCAAAGAGTACAACACAGAAATCAAATCAGCACCAAGTTTTATTTTTGTTACCTGATGTAGCACATGCTAAGAACCTGACTCATTCCATTAAAAATCTAGCTACCTCTGCTTCAATTGGTTGTGATTCACAGAAAACAGTAGGAAATAGTGTAGACAGCACTTTAGTAGGCCAAGTAGAAGTTTGTGAGGATGATAAAAATTTACTATTAAAAGATGATTGTGTTGATACATTAACAGGCATTTCCTCAGGTACAGGTGGTTTTGGATCGGGATGTGATCCCAGCTGGGATCCACAAAAAGAGTTTATACAGTTTCTTATGACAAATGAAGAAACAATAGAGAAGTCTCCCATTCACTGTAAGGTAGGGCTAGAAAAAAAGCGAAAAAGGAAAATGGATGTTAGTAAAATAACGCGCTATACTGAAGACTGTTTTGATGATACCAGTTGTATTCCTAGTAAGTCAAAACTATTAAATGTTGACTTCTTAGAGCAAAATGAGGAGCTACAAATAGTAGAACCACAGAAATACTCATTGAGTAAAGTAAAGCCTGAATCCACAGATGAAGAGCTGGAAACTGTTGATGCTATCCAGCAGCTCATTTATAGTCCCAGTAGTAATTGTGCAGAAGATACTTCTCCTGTTCACACTAGCACTTTTCTTTCCAATACTTTGAAAAACAAATGTGAACAGAATGATTCTGAATCACCATCTACTTTCAGTACTGATGAACCATCATTTTATCCCTGTACAAAGTGCAATGTGAATTTTAGAGAGAAGAAACATCTGCATAGGCATATGATGTACCATTTAGATGGGAACAGTCATTTCCGACATCTCAATGTCCCCAGGCCTTACGCATGTAGGGAATGCGGAAGGACATTTCGAGATCGTAATTCACTTCTTAAACATATGATAATTCACCAGGAAAGAAGGCAGAAACTGATGGAAGAAATTCGTGAGCTGAAAGAACTTCAGGATGAGGGTAGGAGTGCACGGTTACAATGCCCGCAGTGTGTATTTGGTACCAATTGTCCCAAAACGTTTGTGCAGCATGCAAAGACCCATGAAAAAGATAAAAGATATTACTGCTGTGAGGAATGCAATTTCATGGCTGTGACAGAAAATGAACTGGAATGCCATCGAGGGATTGCTCATGGGGCAGTAGTCAAATGTTCAATTATTGGTAGCAACATATCCCAGAGGAAAACCCAGAAAAAGGCATCCTTGAAAGATCCCTATTTAGGATCCTCAAGAAAGTCATCGACATATATGTGTAAGATGTGTCCATTTGCTACTTCAGCTAGAAGCATTTTGAAAAAACACATGGCATATTTGCATCCAGCATCATGCATTGATCCCTTTGGTAGCCATCTTAGACTACAGAAGAGAAAAGGCAGTATAATAGAAGAGTCTTTAGGTTTTGGTGGCAGGACGAAACAGTTGATCAAACATTCTTCTACTTTTCCAAAGAACTCAGCTTTAAAACAGGATGTAAAAAGATCATTTGGCTCTACTTCACAGTCCAGTAACTTCACAAAACTTCACAAGAGACCCTACAGGATACAGAAGGCTCGGAAAAGCGTTTCACAGTCATCTGTAAGTGTGTGCAATCTAAATTCTACAAACAAGAACTTTTTGATTAGAAATAGCATTGACCAAAAACGTAAATGTTTTCATCAAGCAGCAAAGCAGAAAGCTAGTGCCAAAAAAAGTGGTAATTATTTATATAGACACAGATATGAAAACTACAGGATGATTAAAAAATCTAGTGACTCTTATCCTTTGCATTTAAAAAAGGAAGAGTCCAAATCTGTCAGTGCTTTACATTTATTTTCTTCATCAAGTAGTCCCCGTAATAATTGTTTTGTCATGGATTCAAATAGCCTTGATTGCAAAAGGGCGGAAGGCTGTAAAGATCGTAGGCATGTAGGTGTAAAAAGAGTGATTAAAGAATCCAAGAGGGAAGGCTCTGTTACAGATGATTTGGATTGCTATCCAGATTTTCTGCATAAAATGACTGTTGTTGTTTTACAGAAACTTAACTCTGCTGAAAAAAAAGACAGCTATGAAACGGAGGATGAAAGTTCATGGGATAATGTTGAACTATGTGATTACACTACACAGTCTGTGGAGGATGAATCTTACAGTGATATTAATCAGGAGCATGTAAACCTATTCCCCATATTCAAAGGTAAAATGGAAGATAATGAAGCTGGTGATAAATCTTCACTTGGTTATGAGCAGAATGATGGCTTTTATTTTGAGTATTATGAAGATGCTGAGGGTAGTAACTTCTTGCATGATTTGCATGATCCTCAGAATTTAGAAAATGTAGGATCAGCATTGCCAAAGCATAATTCAGTTTTCCACTGGACTGATTTGTCGCTTGAAAAGAAGTCCTGCCCATACTGTCCAGCAACCTTTGAAACAGGTGTTGGCTTGTCCAATCACGTCAGAGGACATCTTCACAGAGCTGGACTAAGCTATGAAGCCCGACATGTTGTTTCACCAGAACAGATAGCAACAAGTGACAAAATGCAGCATTTTAAAAGAGCTGGAACAGGAACTCCTGTTAAACGTGTTAGAAAAGGTAAGATTTTTTTTTATTATTTGGGTACAAAGTAAAGGGGACAAAGGGATTTATTGAGCACTATACAAGACTTGCTTTATCTTGTTGTAAAGCCTCTCATGATTTGTTGTCATGTTTAACTATATATAATTGTCAAAAAACATTATAATTATTTTCTTTGTAGCAATTGAAAAATCTGAAACTTCCTCTGAGCATACATGTCAGCTCTGTGGAGGCTGGTTCGATACTAAAATTGGATTGTCTAATCATGTGCGAGGACACCTGAAGAGGCTTGGCAAAACCAAGTGGGATGCACACAAGTCTCCGATCTGTGTTCTGAACGAGATGATGCAAAATGAAGAGAAGTATGAAAAAATCCTAAAGGCTTTGAACAGTCGCCGCATTATTCCCAGGCCGTTTGTTGCTCAGAAATTTGCATCAAATGATGACTTTTTATCTCAGAATGTTATACCTCTTGAAGCATACCATAATGGCCTAAAGACTGAAGATATATCTGTGTCTGCATCGGAGGAAGAAGGGCTGAGTTTCCTAAACGAATGTCATGAAACAAAAGCAGTACTACATGATGGCAAAAAAAATCAGTCACTTACACTGATAGAACTCCTGAAAAACAAGAGATTAGGAGAAGAAAGGAATCCTGATGTTTCCCCTCAAAAGATTCATAATCAAACTGCAAGAAAGAGGTTTGTTCAGAAATGTGTTCTTCCATTAAATGAAGACAGTCCATTGATGTATCAGCCACAAAAAATGGACTTGACTATGCAGTCAGGTAAGAAGGTGTTTCTTGACAACATTTCCAAAGAATCCTCTAATTCAGAGAAAATACACAAGTGCAAAGTATTTTATTTGGGATTCTGTTCATTTAATTCTTGTTTCATTTCCAGAGGACACTTGACTGCGAGAGGTAGCACAGCAAATTTTTCTGACATGTTTTTCCTAAAGTGAAAAAACCCCTCAGCAGCACTGAGGGGTTTTTGCATGGAACATAGTTCCTGTTCTGCATATGACTGGGCATACAAATTCAAAGCGGACACAAAGTGAGCCTCAGTAAGGAAGAAGACACATCCTGCAGTAAACAAGTTGAAGTGTCCCTGCATATTTGGTAGACTAACAGTTCTGAAATGTTCGGGCTTGTAACCCTGTTTTCAGGCATTAAAGCAGCTGGTTTGGGAATTACTGCATTTAAATCCTTGAGATATGTGCAAGGCAGCATTTGCTCAAACTAACAGAACTGTTGATACCATTATAAATGCATAATATTGCAAATTGGTGAAGCACTGTCAACTAATTTTGATGGTTTTAGGCAAACATACTCTTACAACATAGATTAATTCTTGTTTGTTGCAAAATTGCGGCTGCTCTGAGAAACTCATGCTTGCTTAGGGCCTGTCTATCCTGAGTGATGACCTGTGCTGGTTCATGCTTTGTTGGAATACAGTTGTAGCCAGCAGGTTTCTAATGCACAGCCTCTGACTGATGAGGACCTAGATTGTCCCTCTGCCGAGGATTGTGCTAATGAAACCATTCTACAGTCAACTTCCTAGCTAGTCTGTATACTAATAGAGCAGGCTTTTAGAGTGATGTTTTTAACCTACTTGTCACATAAGAGTTATTTCTAGTCTTGGGGAACTCTTACAACATCCTTTTTAATGTGTATGTAGAGCTTGCATTTACCTGTTTCTTGTTTGGACACCACCTTATAATGCTGCAGGATTCTTTAGATTGAGGAGCAGGATCTTATTTTTATACCCCTGACTTTTTTTTTTGTTCTGTTGCTTTTCTTGTTATTACCCAGGTTAGAAAAACTGGCAGTGCCTAGTACTTTTTCAGCTATATTCTTTTCTTCCTATAAACAAATAAAAACAACAATCTGATGTGCTCGGAAGTTCTTTTAGGGGACTACAAAAGTGTAGCAATCAATTTCTTAACAAAGGTGGCTTTCTAAAATGACATAGAAGTGGAACAGAGTTATATTTTATGTCTTCTGGACTTCTGTGGTTGTCCCTTAAGACAGGAGATTGCTTAATAAAGGAAGTGCATCTTTGACAGGCTTAATGATTTGAAAATGCTCAAGGAATAGCTTGCCAAACCTGACACTGTGTATTGCTTTCTGTTTAATATTTACTACTCAATACTAGGTAGCACCTGTTTGGTTGTGATGAACAGCCAAGTAAAAATAAACATACGCTTGCATAGTACTAACAGATACGAATGGGGCCCTTATAGTTTTCTGCGGCTGAGGTAACAGAATTTGACAACTAACGCACTGCGCCAGTTGAATAAGAAAATATTTAACCTGAAGTTGAAAATCTTCCATTTTTCCTAAAAAAGACAAATATTTCTGATTCTGGTTATAGTTTTTAAAAGGTTTTTACCAACCAAGTGTTCTTCTTCTGCAACTTGCCTGAAAAAACAGCATGTCTTCTGTGGCTGCTGGAGAATAGCATTCTTTCTTTCCTGCAAACAGAGGCTTTCCAGCTGAGTAGTTTTAGCTTTTTTATTTATTCTTCTAATAATTTATTAGTAGAGAACCTGAAATATTAGTTGACCAAAACAATATATCTGTGGTAAAATGAAGGGAGAAACATTATGGTGAAGTGAGCAGGGGATAAGTTACTACGGTTTCTTTGTCTGTAAGTGAGGACTTCAGTACTGTTTCACTGTTTTCCTGTGATAAATAGCATGTTGCTTTGTTGATCGTTTATTTAGCACAAAGATTTTAGCAAAAACCTTCATTTACTTTCGTTATCAATTACACATCTAAAGTAAGAACAGAAATGCACTGAACAAAACATTTTGTCTAACAGCTGTTCAGTGGTGTGTTTTACCACCTTTTTCTCTGAGCCTTCAACAACAGACTAATTTTAGTATGGAGCTCTTCAGTCTTATGCGTGAAACACTTTTAATTACCACTTTGTCAACTTGACTTTCCAAATTCTCTTTATTGGAAATGTTGAAAGCTCTGAAATTTCTCAACAGAATTGTGCTACTCAAATTGCAGGATTGTATTTTGGATTAGAGCTTCATAATGTGGAGATCTGTAGGAACTTGGTAGTTGGTATTAAATGCAGAGTAGCGTAATGGGCTCAAGTTGCCTCCTTTCTGTTATTTTTCAAATAACGTGGTTTGGCTTAAAGCACCAGGTGGAAAACTAATAACGGTTAACATGGATCCTTCTAATATACTAAACAATTGCGTCAATGCAGTGAATATATTTTAAACCATCTTTATTGCAGAAAACTTTTTACAACGCTTTGAGAATTTCATTTTTTGAAGAGAGAACTGGATTATAGTTTTCTTTTGAATGATAGGTATGCCTGTGAAGCTTAGAACGTGTGTGCATTGCAATACGACGTTTACAAGTGCTGTTAGCCTGTCCAACCACTTACGCGCTTATGCACGAAAGAAGAGTGCTGGACTTTTGACTGGGACAGGTATGTTTTGTTACAGATGTAAAAGCAAGTCTGTCTATGATACATTTTCTTCATCAGACTGGACAAAAGCATATGTTAATTCAAAATAATTTTGAAGCTTCTGCTGGTAAACAATTTATTTGCCTTAAAACTTCAGCAACTTGTAAGATAAGGTATGTTGCTGTTGTCCACTCTCATGTCTGATTTTCATTCTTACTCTTTGATTTTGGATCCAACATTTAAGGTATGTAAGCAAAACTAAGAGATGGTTGCTTAAATTCGTTTTCCTACAATATCACAACTTTCAAACCAGATAATTGGCCTTCTAATGAAGTGTTTAAAAGTATCTCAAAAATGAGAGCGGGGGAAAACAAAGGCAACAAAACAACAAGTAATTTTTACAGTCTAGTACATATAATTATGAAGAATACTGTAGTAAAATAGGAAAAGCAAATAATTTTATACTTTGTATATTTTTAACAACATACTGTATGTAGTTGGTTTCATTTCTTGTTTGGCTCACAACCCAAAAACTGACATTGAGTGTAGTACAGCATTTGGCACTGCTATTAATGTTTTTAATTAAAACACACTTCCTTTTGAAATTCATCTAATATTCCATATTTTGATTTGTTTCCAGAGGCCTGCAGCTTGCTTGGCTGTAGGAAATTTCTGAGTTTACTTGGATTATTGCTGAGATTAGTGGGACTTCACAACAGCAAATTGAGGAGTAGAGATGCAATATAGTGAGGAAATTTGGCAGATATGAAGTCTGGAATATTCTGTAATTAAGAAGGGCAGCCATCACTTTTCTGTGTTAACAAGCACAGACTTTTACATAATGCTCTTAGAAAATGCATAATCCTTTTTTTATCTGCAAATGTAATTCATTATGCTAAGAATGACAAACTGATTTGCAAGCTTTCTCTGCAGAAGGCTAAAAGAAATATTTTTACAGAATGGGCCTGTGGCTGCCAGGTCTTATGTTACACTACATTAATGCTATAACAAAGCAGATTTAGAAGGAAGTCAGCAGATGCAGTAATGTCTAATGCGTAGGAGAATATGTCTTTAGTCAGTGATTCTGAAAATTTTCATATTTATTCAGTAGAAAGGTGATGGTAGTGGACTTCATTTACCACTGCTTTGATTTGATACTAGCCCTGTGGTAAGTTATTTTTCTTACACACCTACTGATGAAGTATTTTTCAGTAGTTATACTATTTGAATTGCACATTGAGAACTTAATAATTCAGTGAAAGAACCACAGTGGCAGACAGGATAGTACACAGAGATTGAATCCTGGTCTAGCTGTTTGTACCTAGCTTCCCTTTTGCTAAATGGGAAGAGTGAAGCAAGCTTGTTAGGGTGCTTTCAGGGATTTTTGTTTGTTTTCTATAAGAAGTGTATTTTGCTAGTGAAGTATTTACCTTCTCATCAGAACAGTTGCCACATTTTTTTAAAGAACTGAAAGAAAACTCAAGTCTTTTATCATTGGACCTAGAATTTGGTTTAAAATTAGGTTATAAATGAAATGAGGTTAGAACCTCCGATAACAGGTTAGAAACAAAACTTTGAAAAAAAAAATCTTTTGAACTCGGAAGCTTGAGCTAAGTCAGATAAATGGCCTGTACCATGGATAAAGGCCTTTTGCTGAAACCATTGACTTAAAGAGTCAATATTAAGTTCTAGCTATAACATGCAGCCAATGTATATTTATATTAACTTAGTCATTATATTGCTGTAACTCTGTGAAGCTTGTAAACTTTGCGCCCTGACTTTTCATTCAAGCAAGCTTAATGCAAGGCTTGTAGATGAGAAAACATACTTTTAAACGTGGTTTTATTTGATATTCCACTTTATAACTCAAGAGAATGATTTTAATGCAAGATTTCACTAGCACGCACTAGTTTTAAACTTTGCTGTGAGTGTTGTTCTTGGGGAGATCTCAAGTTTTATTATTAAAAAATTTTTGCAGTTGAGAGCAATTTCAAGATGTCTTCAGTTTGGCCTCAGCCACAGCTGAACCTTCAATGGCCCTCAGCTGTTGTATGGAGACAATGAGGATATGTTTATACAGGTTCCTTCTTCTGTTTTCATGAAACCTTTCTTAGCTCTTCTAAAGTAAATGTAACTACCAGAAAGAAACCACAGTGGCTGATTATTTTCTCAGTATCTTCCTGTAATTAAATAATCGTGTGTAAACATGAATGCTGTAATTCTTTTATTTGGCAATTATTAGGGGAATTATCAAGGCATTACTGTTTTTAAGAGAAATATAGTAATCTCTGCATGCCACCAATGAGACCTCTCCTAGTGCTACAGTAGCTTACATATTAGTCTTCTCAGATTTTCGATTTGTTTGCACGTGGTTTTGATATTGACTGTTATCATATTGCTTTTCTGGCAGATGCCCTACTTCTTCAGAGTCAGTAATTTGATTATATTTAGTTAAATCTTACTCTTTTTTTTTCAAATGCAACTTGACAGTTTTAGCAGTATAGTAGACATAGTTACACATAATGGTAGCTTTGGAGAACGGACTCAAGAAAAACATCCTAGAAGTGAAAGTTACTAAGCTGTTGGCTGTTTGAGGTTAGTCTTTATTATATCTTATTTGTGCCTGTAGGTTTGCATTATAAATCCAATGTATAGCAAATACCTGTCTAGGTTCACTTAATAGTCGCTTTTGTATTATTGCTTGCATAATCATCTTCAGATGACTGGCTGGAACGTTTTTTTCATTATTCAGTCCAACTTCGAACAACGTAATTATTTAATTGCTCATCTTGAGTAGATGCTAATTTCCTTTTAATACACATTTTGATGAATACCAACACATTGGTGTTTCTCAGAGCATGTGGCAGACTTGCTTCTTTTTCTGATTAACTTGAGAGCGTTGGACAGACCTACACAAAATCTTCAAAATGCATCTCACTCTTCTTGATTATAGTTGTATGTTCAGCTTCCTTTCTTTTCTTCTCTCTAGGCCCCTCTTCCTCCCCCTACCCCGCTCTCCCCAGGTTTCTTGATACACTCTTGCACTCTGGCTTTTTACATCTTCTCTTTGTTGACTCTTTTCTCACACTCAGTCTCTTCATACTGGCTGTCATCTTCTAGGAATCACCTCTTTATTCTTTGGTTGTTGCTTCTGTAGATGGAGACTGCTTCTTCAGAAGTTCAGGAGGGAACAATAAAGTACAGAACAAGAAGTCTGGCCTTCAAGCCAACAGTGTGACTGAGGTAGCAGTTCACGAGGCCACTACACATCCAAATAATTTCAAATATTGCTTTGTCAAAATTGTAGCTTTGGGAAGTTTGTGGTGGAAGCATATCCAGCTACAGCAGAAATCTGAGGTCCACTGACTTTGCGTGTCTTTATTCTGTGCAGTTACAGTTACAAACAATCAGCCATCACAATGAGCTGATTTTCAGCATCCTATAAAATCCTTCAGGGAGCACATTACTGGAGGGTTTTTTTAGTGCACTTTACTGTGCAGTAATTATGAGGATAGATAGTGAGTGATTGAATTTGAAAAATTAGTGACTAAATGTACAAGAAAGATATTTCATTATTTTTTACTTTTTAATTGGCAGTTTTCAAATGGTTAATTAGCTCCATTCATGTGTGCAATTATTCAACTTGTGTTAGCTTACATACACTATAACAAAATTCATAAAGTCTGATTAAAAGACTCAGGTCTAGTCTTCCTGAAATAAGAAACTTTCCATGTTGGTGGACATCAGGAAGCAGAGCATTTTAATTTTGCACTGCAGACCGAGTGTCTTAGCATGAAGGGCCTCCAACTGTCACCTACCTAATTCATGTTGTCTTAGGCATGCTCATTTAAACCTCTTATCTCTCACTACTTGTAGTGTTTCTTGATAAGTGGTCACAGAGGTAAAGAACATTTTTATATGCAGCCTTTTTACCTAGCACATATTTTTCTAAATAGTGTGCTCTGAAATTGAACTTGAGCACCTCCAGGAGTTTGATTGTCTTGTTTTAAATGGGTTGCTTCTCTGTCATGTTGTATCAGTGGTTTGATGAAGTGATATGACTCGTTGTTTACAAGTTTTTTGAATAGCAACTGGGAAACACCGGGTATCCAAACTTGAAGGAAGGACGCTTCTTCCAAAAAGAAGTAGGCCTTTATGGAGAACGAAAGACGATAGTTTGGAAAGTGTTGTAACTACAAAGTAGTAGTGGAAGGTAGTTCCTGCCTTTCTGGCAATTTGCTGCAGTTTCCATGCAGCTTACCGGAGCTAAATTATCCTTGGTGTCTTCGTGGAAGCGATGAAAACATACTTTCTGAGGAGTTCATGCTTTGTTACAGTAAAGACATAGGAAGTACAGTAACTGAGTTTTGGTCAGAACATGGCTGTGTTATGGGTAGGCAGTGGGTGAGGCAATTGTGTGACTTACTTGATGCGTGCAACCACTTGTAAGCATCGTATCAAGACTACCGAAGTGTGTGCATGTGACTTCATTTAAACTTGTTGCTTTCTGGATAGACAAAATGAAACTAATGTGACAATTACTGGTCTGCGTGGCTGATAACTGCTGTTGGAATTATGGTTTTCACTTGGCTTTACACAGATGTTACTCTTTCTCTGCTCACTTTTCCAGCTTCACTGGAGTAACTTCAAAATGTACTTGTGCTGCTTTGAGCTCCCTAAACTGTGATAGAATATGTTCACTAGCTCAAAAGACAAAAGGAACAAAAAATTTTTTACAGAACACCGGTTCAGTATTCTTAGTGTTTTCTGTCTTTTGTAACAGCTTATTGCCTGGGCAAATCTACTTTCAAATTTAGCCAAGTTGCTCTGAGAATGCGTTGAGTAATTTGAATCTTTTTTCTTGATGTCATTTACTGTGATATTTTCTGCCCTTTCTTTTGTAATTTCTCTGTCTAGAGCCTCCATCATAAATGGCTCAGAGAAGATACCCATTCTTTTGTTTTTCTTGTTTTCTCAATGTTCATGGAAAAGGTGCCTTTCAAGGAAGCAGAAACTACCTCTTCTGGTGCATTATGGCAGTTTCTGTCAGTGTTGCTGTTGTTTGGTTGCACAGTAGTTCAGAGGGGGTTTTTTTCTTAGTAGATTATACACACAAAACCATTAGGTTTCAGGAACTCTGTTGCAGAAGACTAATCCAGGGCTAAAAAGAAAGAGAAATGCTCTGGATGTGTGTGAGTAGAATCAAATTTCTTTATGGGAATGAATGTCTTTGCCAACATGAAGGAAATCAACCAGTTCTTATTTAAAATGCAGGTTGGCCTCGCTAGTAGTCTGTTATCTACTGCTTCTTTTATTTTACTGATATCAACTGACATCAGCTAACTGTCCTCAGATACAACTCGTGGACGTGTTTGCATTTGGATAATACTGATTTCTGTTTCCCTTCTTCCCATGATGTTCTGCAAAATCATCAAAGGCAAAGCTTTTGCTGTAATAACTGCTTCAGATAAGTCGCCCCTCACACAAATAGTTCTCTTCAGAGCATGGGTGTCTGGGTTCCAGTATTTTATCTGCTTACATTTCTGATGATGTTGTTACTGAAGTTGCGGTATGTAAAATATTTATACTATTTGGTAGTTCCTACAGCCTGAATGATATCTTTTTTCTTCCTGATTAAATGAAGAATATGCTTTTGGTGAGAGAATAAAGTATTAAAAAATCCTTAACAATTTTCCAGAAGTTATCTTGGCCATTTCTCTCTCTCCCCCTGCCACCTTGGGTTACTGCCTTTATATCCAGACTGCTTTCATTGTTGCTGTCAGAAAAAAATGCTGTTAAGCCTCGTTTTCCTGATTTTGGTCTGAAGGAAGTCTCTTTAGGTCGGTGTCTGCTTTCAATTTATTTTATTAGTTCTCTGATACCTTCAAATCTCAGAAATTCATTCTAAAATTTTAGATACTGTAGGAATCTTTAAATCTGGGGATGGAACTGGGAAATGTCTGGTATATCTACCAAGTTAAAAGCCTGGGCTACAGAGTAAAAGCTGGAGAGGTGTTCCTTTGGAAGAAATGAGAAAAATGAAGGATGCAGTCAAGACCTGTGTTCTTTAAATCAACATGTTTTGCCTCACCTTATGCTTCAAAATACTAAGAGGTTAATTATTCTGTTTTATATTATAGGAGTTAAAACTTTAGACAAGTGTAACAATTTTTTTTTAATTTTACTGTTAAGATGCTTCAGTAGTGTAGCATTATACCTTCTTGGTATCAAGAATACCACCTGGTGCTGTCTTTCCAGTTTTTGTGGAGTTTTTGATGAAGTGGTGTAACTGATTATTTACAAAAGTTATTTGTGTTATAGTTTTATTGTTGGTGTCTTGTTTTGGAAGAGTGTAGCTAGATATACTTCTCAGTTCAAGCAATCACAAACTTCTTGAGCTTTATCAGCTGTTTTCATCATAACAATATTAACTCAGTTTAATCTACTCATCCCCCACTTCGGCTGCTTCTTAGAATGGCCAGATTTTGTTACAGATTCCCATTACATCTGTTTATAGGAGGTACAGACCTCAAAGCTAACTGAACACATTTGCTATGCATTTCCTGTTCTCACACGTTATTTTCATACATAGTTTCAAATGCTTAGACTGAATGTGACCTTGCCATCTCTGTTGATTGTCCTAATAAGAACTCCCACTGCCACGGACTAATACATACTTTTTGTAAACTGCACTAGAATTCAGACAGGAGCAAGGGGGAAGCTTCATTTGAAATTCTTAGAACAAAAGGACAGATTTTTGCTTTATGTTGAAATATGTGTTCTATTCAAACTAAAAATTCGTGATCATAGTAGCTGAAAGCTACAACTTTATGAAGTTGTAACTTGGTTGAACGTGAGTGGTCTTATGATGGTACTTGAACTACAAAACAAGTTTGAGATTTTGACAGCATTTTATTCATGAAAGGGAATTTCCAATGGTGCTTTGCTTCTGTATAATGCTGCAATAGGTCTGTAGGTGCTTCCTGATACTAAAACAGCAGTTTAATGCTGATTGTCAATTATATAGTCTTAAAAAGAGCAAGCACTGTGCTAAACTAAAAAAAATAGCTTCATGTGTTTTGTCAGTATGTTTCTTAGCATACACTGTAATTGTTTTGGATTTACATTATAATTAAATGTAGAATAACAAGGAGGTAGATGTCTTTTCACTACTGCTATAGGGAATACTTACTGAATATCTCTGTTTGGTTAACACTTATTGAAGTATTACTTTCACATATGGAAATTTCTCTTCTTAGCTTTAGACTGTAAGCAAAAGAAGTCAAGGTCAAGATCTGGAAGCAAGAAGAAAATGCTGCCGTTACCTCATAGTGCTGATGAAGTTTACATACTCAGATGCAGGTATATAGTGTTATTTTCATTGAAAGAACACATTACTAAGAGCTTACTAATTTTAGTCATAAAAAGATATAGGATTGTATCTCGTAAATGTTTGTGATTAAACTGAATAATATGGAGGGTAAGCAATTGCCTATTTTCATTAATTTGGACAAGAGGATTTGATTCTGTCATACTTGGGTGATTGCCAGTTGCTTCTCTAGCTAAAATCTTACTGGTCATGTCTAAGTAATATTCTGTCCTTCAAAAGAAACCTTACATAAGAACAGATTGTTATTGCTAGTGTTAAAAATGTGAGAGTGTGAGTTGTATAAACTGCAGGGTTTTGTGCTCACAGTTACTACTAATGAACTCAATTACTAAGTTTTTCAGCTAACATATATAGAAATAAACTTCAAGAAAATTAAGACTTTCCACTTACTGTCTGTGTTTTATAATTTTTCAGTAGAGCTAGATATATCTTGATGGATTAATTTTAATATTTGCATAGGTTTTGTGGTCTGGTCTTTCGAGGACCTCTGTCTGTTCAAGAGGACTGGATAAAGCACTTGCAGCGACACATTGTCAACGCAAATCTTCCACGGACTGGAGCTGGCATGGTTGAAGTCACATCACTACTTAAAAAGCCTGCTTCAATTACTGAAACTTCATTTTCTTTACTGATGGCAGAAGCAGCATCATAGAACAAGGAAACATTTTAAATTTTAATTGGGTGTAAATTTGAAATACTTCATCATTTTTTAAAATAAATTGCTACACTAAATTATGTTTATAAATGCTAAAGACAGAAAAATAGAGAAGGATTACAGTAACATCAAAATAAATTGAATACTTAACAGTTACAGTAAGTAGTCTTTATATTTTATATAGGGTGGAAGATGTGTTTTTAAGGTTTATTATGTTTTTGTCAGTTACTGTGTTCACTATCAATAAAAGACCATTATATGTATGGCAGCCATTTTTAAATTGTTGCACAGGGGTACTTAAAAGACAGATTTTAATAAAACAAAGAAACCACGTTCTCTTCAGTGTTACCCAAATCAAGGCTCTGTTTATTCCAAAAAGAATTACATAGTAAAATAAGATACTATTATATTTTGTTTGTATGTATGTAGTGTTTTGTATAATACCAAGAACTGCTAATACAATTTACTCAACTTAGGGCATTAAATACCATGTACTTCATAGTTCAAGAGACTGTTTCGTTCCAATAGGGCAATTAGTACTATTCTATCTAGGTGTGTAAGTGTTTTTTTTAAATCACATGAGGCTTTTTGTACTAAAAAGTGGAGGGAAACTTGTTTAAACAAATTTCTAAGAGAAATATGTACATAATACTGGAAATTTGTGGTAAGGAAATATTCTTTACTTCAGTTGCATTTCTCACTGACAATAAAGTGGTGCATCCATGCTACCTCCTACTTGTCAACAAAGATGGTATTTACCCTTATGTTTTTGTATCATAGTAGATTCAATCCAACTTTCTTTATTACAAAGCATCTTTTTGTTAACAAGTTTGTTACTTTTATGATGATTTACTTAAAGTCTGACTTGCTTACAGAAGTTTGCCTCTACTATTTTATTTAACACTGTAGAAATGTACTAATAAGCATTGCTCACTACACAGTTAGAGTAGACTTTTCATTTATAATTCTGTTTAAAAGATTGATCATTTTAGAAAATTCAAACACAGATTGAATTGTTTCTACATATGAAGAGAATGTTTACAACTTAAATTTTAGAGCTTGTTTTGGATGTGATTATATGTATGAAAACTGTAACACTATGCTCATGCTAAGGACCTACTTACAGAATTATTGAAATAAATGTGCTGTGAGGATGGAAATATGGTGCAGGTGTCTTGGTCATGATGAATTGTGTTTGTTCATTTAAACTGTCTTCAAAACATGATTTTTGTTTAAATCAAATTAGATTCCTCTACAAATCAATTTTGTATGCAAGTAACATTTCATTTTACTCATATAGGGTAACATACTGTAGTTAAGCCAAGGATATGCATTGATATTTTCTTTATATGTAAATAAAGTTAAAAGCAGTTAAAGCAAGAGGAGTATTTTGGTAGAGTATATACATACCTCACTGCCAGTGAAATTGCTTTCCTATGGTATATCTCCTTACCGGAAAAATCTCTAAATAAAAAGGTTTAAAGAAAATCTAAATGTCTATAATGTGAAGCATTTATTTGCATTGTGTGAATTAAGTTTGTGAAATTGATTTGTCTTGCTTGAGATTAGAATCTTCACATGATCTTAAGTAAAAGTACATTTACTTGCAATAAACTGAATTGTTCACAGACGCATTACATTTGATTGGTGGAAAATATGAATAAATGTCTGTCTTCCTGGGTGCACGGAGTTTAGAGTTAACACATGAGGCTTGTTAATGTTCTGATAAAATAGATGGGCTGAAGATGCACAGCTCAACAGGACAGAGTCCTCAGATATGGCCATCCTAACTCTTCAAGGCTGTCGTTAAATTAGTGCTATCAGGTGTTTAACTGTACAAATTGCTATAGCTAAGTTTAGCTTTCTTGTCAGAATTTATTCTCTTATAACTGGAAAATCTACATTGTTACATTTAAAGGCTGGAGGAAAAAATACTTTAGAGATTTTAGAAAAGATAACTGGGATGTTGAAGTATATTGCAGACAAATTATGTATATGCAGACTAACAAATTTCTAAATTTGTGGATGCTTGTGAGATTTTTTTATACGCTGTGAAAATGGAAGATTTAAAGCAATGTGTTGAAGCAAATAGAGGGAAGTGATCAAATCACCTTGAATGTTTATAATGCTTTAATAGAGTGCTTGTTTACCCTTCTCACCAAAAAAAGTGCTTGTGAGAGCACCATATTTTGTGGCTGTTTAACAAATGAGCAAATCAATGAAGTGCAAATGATATTTATCTAGTATTGTTAAGAATGCTTGTAAGGTGAAGCCATACCGTGCGGAATTTCGCGTTAGCAAAAAACTCTTACTAGGTTAATAATAATAACAATAATAATAATAATAAAATCCTAGTTCATTCTATTTAATTCATTAAACCCCAATAGTGAGCTGCTTTGTGTAACGCTAAAATGCAAGGTTGTGTGAAGAGCAGGGAGTCTAGGGCTGATAAGTTTCCAAAATGAGATTATATTGATGAGGAGCAGAGTTTTCATTGACAGGCTGAGTGGGTGCACTGGAGCTGTGTGCCTGACTTGCATCAGATCCTTGCAATATAGTTTGAAATATATGCAGAAGTTCTAGAACTCTTCTGATTATTAAATTAATTGATATATGGTTGATACAAACTAAATTAACTTTTAAAATAAAAAATCAGAGCACCCTTTAGCTGTCTTTAGCCTCTAGTCCTCAAGTGGGGCTATTAATTTTCTTGGTTTCTGTTGTTTGGAAATACGGATCTTCTGTCACTACCTTCAAGGAAATATAAATCTCCCTTTCTGGAATTACAGAAATTCTAAATAATGTGTTAGAAGAGGGTAAATTAAATCAGTTGCTCATGTTCTGGGGGTTGAGAGGCTCTGTGGCAGTCTGTGCTAAAGAGCTGGACTTCCAGAGTTGCACATAGAAACACAAGTGTTAGTCTGTTCAGATTGACTTAGATTGCTTTGGGGTAAAGGCTGCAGTGGTGCAGTGATTTTTGTTTGGTTGATTTTGGTTCTTTTTCACAGTCTTGTTTCTGAAGTTATCCTAGTTTCTGGTAAAGGTCTCTTAAGTAGTAACCTCAGGAAAATTACAAAAGAATTTTCAGAATGCTTAGAGAAGCCTTGGAAATTGTAGAAGACCACCCCATACACTTTTTGTAAAATGACTGCCTATATTCCCTAATCGCAGTGATATTTCCAAATTATATTCAAAAATTAAAACTCTGTTGCATTCCTTGAAAAGATGTTTCTGCAGAATGTTGGAAAGATGATTTTAAAGTGCCCATGGTAGTGTGTCAGGCTCTATGCATTGGAAATGGAGGCAAGCAGACAACATGTGTTGGCTCACAGAGACTCCTGGGCATTTACTGCTGTTGCAGGTTGGATGACCTGTGCGAGGTGCACTGTTCCCACGAGCTGAGGCGGTCCAGCTCTGCCCACAGATCCAACTTCTGCTTCCTCAGGGCACGCCTTACCCAGCCAGCAGTGTCAGGAAATGAGCTGTTGACTCCTTGATGGAGAGGAAGCACTGAGCAGTGATAGGTACCGGGAGCTGTGGGGGAGGGAGAGCGAGGGCCAGATGTGCCAGAGATGGGCACTGTAACAGTCGGGTGCAGGTCCTGGGCCACACGGTTTGTGTTTGAGCTGTGTGCCTGCACAAAGTTCTGCCTTTTCAGCCATGCTCAGGGAAATCAGCAAGGTCTTTGAGGTAAGTAGATCACAGGAGGAACGCGAGTTATGAACTGGGGCTCAGAGAAGAGCATCCAAAGTTCCAAAGGTCAGCATCACAGGCCTGAGATGGGAAGATGTGTTCCTGCAAAGCTTTTTTGACTATGGTGTTTTTTCTGAGCTGGTTATGGTTCTGGGTTTCCTGCAGTGTTTTAAAGAGGGGTTATGCATTAAATCTACCTGATTCTGAAAACCTACAGAAGATAAATTGGGCTGACCAAATGAGGAAACATTAACTGCAAATAACATGTACTGGCTTTTAACTTAATGGTTAAGGGCTGTGAACAAAGCCTGTTTAGTTGAATGCTATGGTTAACAGACTTCCACTTTTTATCACAGTAGTTAAATGCCTGGATACTTAAACACCAGTTTCATATTTAAAAGATTGGTTTATATAGTTTTGACTTTGTTTAAAAAAATCTTTTTAGGGTGGTACTTATTTAAAAAAGCTGACTGCATTATGATTTCAGATATTTCAATCCACCATGCTTTGTAGGTGCTGTTGCCTGATACATGGGTAGCAATTGTGATGTAATGGAAACATTTGGCCATAGTGCCAGGTTTGTGATCTCTTGCAATAAAATGTTCCTTTTTAACACTGCAGGCTTCTTGGTGTTTTTCCCAGTGTTCGGAGGTGAGCTGCATGGCATGTGTCACTTAATTCTGCAGGGAATTCTGCCCCAACCAGAACAGTTACGTGGCAAGGCAAGGAGGGCTGTTTTGCTGGCTGTAGCCTTCTGAAAATTCAGAGGTGAGGCAAAATGGGGGTATTTACGTTTCAGTATTGGAGACCAAGAATGAGAATTGGTGGCTGAGGGAACATCACCAGAGAAAGGGGCCCAAAGCTGAAGCTCAGTCACAAGTAACAGTGATTCTCTCATCTGTGCACGTCTGCCCACTTCTCTCTCTCTGTTCACTCTGGTTTCACTGGTGCCTTCTTTCCCAGTTAGAAGCAGTTTTCCCCTGCAGCACTAGGTGTGCAGTGTCTTGCACATGTACCTGGGCACAGAGTACACTGAAAAATCCAATCTACCTGGCATTCTGCGAGTTCCTGGTCTCCTGCAGCACGAAAGGATTCATAGCCATACCACAGCCATTCATACACACTGTAAGCAAAAAATGTAGAGGTTGATCAAATATAGCATAAAGAACTGTTGGGGTGTGTTTGTTTTAAATAAGGGCTGGAATGGGGATCCCTTCCGTGTTTTGAACTCTGGCACTGCTCGTTCTCATTTCTAGTTCCACTACAGGCTGATAAACTTGTATTTAAAAAGCAAAACAAAAGAAATCTCTCTAATTTTAGAGCCCTATTCCCCTATTAAGCTTTGAACATAAGTCAGCTAACAGCCTTTTTATAAAACTGCTTAGTAATACTCAAGTGCATTAAGTAGAAAAACCTGGTGGTCCAAGTAGCTGGTGCCTGGTGGCAGTGCTTGCCCTTCAAGGACACGGTCCCGGATGCCTGGGCTCATGTGCAGGTGGCTCCAGTGTGCCGGAATGGGAGGTGGAGGGGTTTGAGCAGTGTGTCACTGGCTATGATGGTGGTTTGCACAGGTCGCCTGGAGACTGACGTGGTGTTATTTTGGCTGGAAATAAAAATTGGAATAAATATATTCCTGTGGGGATGCTTTTCCTTAGGTGGAGGCAAAGTTTATTATAAAAGCCCTGAAAGACCTTTCTTACGCAGGCTCCACAAGCTCTTCTCACTACAATTAAAACCCAAGCAAATAGTATCCTTGGTAACTGTAAGCCCAGAAACCCCAAAATTACAACTCTTACTGTTCAGTGAGGGAATGAAGGGAGCCTTGGAACCTTCTCACAGCTTCCAAGGTGCTTGTAATACACATGTATAAATTGCAACGTTGTTGGGCTTTCTATCCTATACTTTTAAATAAAAGTATTTTTAACTTGTAAGATCTGAGGTTAATGTAACAAGTGATGATGGTAACCCTTCTGCTTTTTTGTTAGAGACCTGCAACATGAAACATGCTTACATGATATTCCCGGTAAGTGTTCCTAAATATAAACAACCATTTTTAAAAAACCTGTTTATTGTAAACTGGAAACTTCCCATGTAAACATTTGATTATGTATTTTTAAGTCAGGAGCAGCTGTGAATCATGTTTGTAGCTCTCTGTGAAGCTCATCCAAATCCATCCTCACTGCTGTAGCAACAAATGCTGAAGCTCTCAATCCCATTGTGCTCTTTGAAACGGCTTCAGAAGAGAAGAGACTGATAGAGCAGAATGCTCCATTAAAACACCATTAACCTGTGTTTTAACCAAATAAGGAATTGTGTGTCACCCAGGTACAAGTCTTGCTGACAAGAAATAATACTTTTATCTTTCTCTTCCCTGAAAAAAACAATTGTGTGAAAGTAGGAGAAAGAAAACAGCCTTATTTGGATAAAGAAGCAGGGGGGAAAAATCTTTTAAAAACAAACAAACAAACAAAAACCCCATAGGTTAAAAGAGAAACTGCAAACAGGAGAAGACAGTATAAGCCTGAGGTTGACACTTGTTTTGTAGTCCCTGAAATCTAGCTGATGGCTGCATTTGCTGTGCCTCCAAATCTTCAGGGGTGCGCTTGGGTTCCTGGCACAGCGGAGGTTAGGGCAAATATTATCCTTAGCTGAACAGCCAAGGATTAAGTTGTAACCCCAAACTGTTAAAGAAATAGGCAGTGACAGGGAAAAGAGACTTTAAATCCAATTTCTTGTGCTGAAAGTCAACTGTACTCATTCCCTTTGCCATCTGGAGTACATTTACTGATGCTTTTTAAGTGCTGCATATAAATCCATAGACACTTGGTACAGTCATGGAGTAACGTGAGTGGCTTTTCCCATGCATGGAGTCAGTCACAAATTTGGTACTGAAATCTGATTTTCCAGGTTCTGCTCATGTAGGGGTTGCCATTCACTGACTTCAGAAATTCTCTCCTTTACTGCACCATCATTTTAAAACATTCTTTTCTCACTGAAATAACTTGCACTACTAATCCCAGTGTACTCTGACTGCAGCTGACCATGAGCACTAATAAATTACAAAAGACCCTGACCCAGAATGTGAGTGTTCTTCCAGGATCCCAAACTCTTTTCTTTGCCCTCAGGCCCAGGTTCCCATCTGGGGACGATACTTAGCCACGTCTCACTGGGCTGCTAACCTGACCGTTTTCATTACCTTCATTCCTAGCTTGGTTTGTTTTCCCTTTCCTCCGTTTTTGTTTATGTCCACATTTGCTTTTTCGTCTTCATTTTTCATCTCTTGTTCTTCAGGACTTCAGTTTTCCGCTGGCTACCAGTGATGAAGCTTTTTGGGAAAGTCCTATAAGCTATATTACTATGAACACAGAGTACTGCTCAGTATTCTTAAAAGCATAGCTAATGGCCTGATTTATGATTTATTTTATATAGAGGCAGTAGCTGTCTGTACCTAAGTGATGGGGGGAGGAGGAGATGTTTAGATTTTAGAGTGACTTTGGATTACACAGAACAAAAATCCTGTTATACAGTTGGTACCAACCCAGAACTTTGGAGTTGATGCTGCTGCTGGGAGCTGAACTCTTGCCTCCTAAGTTGCCTTAACTGGCATAAGCCCACCTGGCAAAGCGAACATTTTGTGCCAGCTTTCTGCTTTGTCTGCATAAAGCTAAATTTTCTCTCTTTTTTTTTTTTTCTGACACCCTTTCCAAAACCACAGAAGTATTTAGAAAATTGAGCACTTGCTTGAATGATTTCTGTGAATACACAGGTTGTGAGGTTCTTTGAGCAAAGTGAAACAGGGATATCTATTGAAAACTGGTAAAAACATATTGGAGATAAGAATCTCAGCCCGTTTACTGGTAAAAGATGAATGCTATAGATGGCATGAAATTCTTAGGAAATTAAGCTGTGATTTCAGATTTAGATGTACAAATGTATGTGTATGTGAGCAGTTCTCTCCACTGCCAGCAGCAAACAAAATCAGCAACCTACAGGTTTCTATAATTTCCTGCAATATTGAACAGCTGGCACCCATTTTATAAGGGGTGGGGAGATGAGAGGGAAGCCCCGCTTTCCAGTTGCTCTTGTTGTGTACTGGGCTGTGGAAGTTTTATGATGGCCTAGAGTGTTTTCTTCTTGCTGCTTTAGAAATCGAAAGCAGCGAGTTTGTTATGGGAGAGTATCTTCAATCTGAGTGTGTATGATATCTGCTACTGTAGCACCCAGAATTACAGTGGACACATTTTTTTTTTCTTCTGAAGAGGAGGGTGCTTATCTTGCTGTCATCTTCCAGATTTCAGACTTTCCTCCTACCTTAATGGACTGAAAATGTCAATCCTGGCTATCTAGTGCTGGACACTGAACTAGTGTCCTGGTCTTGGAGAGATGCCTTTATGGCCTGTGAGAGCTCCCCATCCTCAAGCAGTCAAGGCTGATTTTGAACGTAGGTGCTCTGTTGGGTTTGTGTGGCAAGGCTTTGGTAGCAGTTCATAGGGGCAGCTTCTGTGAGAAGCCACTAGAACCTTCCCTTATGTCCAATAGAGCCAGTGCTAGATGGCTCCAGGATGGACCCACCCCTGCCCATGGCCGAGCCCATCACTGGTGGTGGTAGTGCCTCCAGGATAACGTATTTAAGGGGGATAAAACTGCACAGCTGCAGCTAGAGAGAGGAGGGAGAATATGTTAGAGCAACAACTATGTAGACACCAAGGTCAGTGAAGAAAAAGGGGGAGGAAATGCTCCAGGTGCCAGAGCAGGCTCCCCTGCAGCCTGTGGTGAAGATCGTGGTGAGGCAGCTGTGCCCCTGCAGCCCATGGAGATCCACAGTGGAGCAGAGATCCACCAGCGGAAGGGACCCATGTGGAAGTAGTTCCTGAAGAACTGCAGCCTGTGGGAAGGACTCCTGTTGGAGAACTTCATGAAGTACTGTCTCCTGGAGGAGGGACTCCATGATGGAGTGGGGGAAAAGTGTGAGGAGTCCTTCCCCTGCAGAGGAAGGAAAGGCAGAGACAACAAGTGATGAAATGACTGTAGTCCTCATGGGGAAAAAGTTAAGCCTGGGAAGAAGGGAGGGGTGGGGCAAAGATGTTTTCAGATTTATTTTTTTATTTCTCATTATCCTACTCTGATTAGATTGGTAATAAATTAAACTAATTTCCCCAGGTGGAATCTGTTTTGCCCATTGGTGAGTGATCTCCCCCTCTCCTTGTTCTGACCCATGAGCCTTTTGTTATAGTTTCTCTTCCATGTCCAGTTTAAAAGTGACAAAGCAGCTTTGGTGGGCACCTGGTGTCCAGTCATGGTCAGCCCACCATAGGTGCTTTATTTCAGCTTTCTGTCTCTGAGAATTTGACTGAAGCTGACAAATCTGTTATGCTGTTGCTGTTATTACTGTTACATAGAGAGAAAGCTCTGACAGATTTGGGATCACAACAAAAATTGAGCTCTTACACAAAATTGAACCAGATATATTCAGAGCTTCAACTGCTTTATGCTTCTGCTGCCAGCAAATAGCAGCACGTGCTGCCCACAGCCAGAGCTGATGTTCACTGCTGTCACAGGGAGCTCATTTATCATCAGAGCAAATCTGAGCACTTCCCATATTTTTTTTTTAACTTTCCCTGCATGGACTTTCTTTCTCAGTTCCTTTCTTCTGCCTTCAGGAAAGCATTAGTTGTGTTATTTTTAACTTAAAAAGTTTTTGTTAAAATTCTGTCTTAATTCTAGGAGACTTACAAAGGTGAGATTCTTATCCCTCTTCACACTGCGGATCTGAACTACTTCCCTACCCAAAGGTGGTCTCTGCATGCAGGTTAATAAGGCCCACCTCCAGATCTGTACCTAGGAACTACGGACCTATACATATGGAACTATGGTAAAACCAAATGAAATAGCAAGTATAAATGCAGCCTTTCACTGTGTCAGTACTTTGCTTTAGTTAACAGTCAAAATTATTTTGATCTTACTCAATTGCAAGGCAGTATAAAATCATCATGGTGTTTAGGCATGGTTACTGCTGTAACTGGAAAAGGGGGGAGGGCAAGGCCATGGCCAAGTGTAGAGATGTGGACACGTGTAATAAAACCACATCCTAGTCCTTAAGCTTTCCTGAACATTATTAAGTGCTCCGTTAAAGTTCACATGATCTCTGACCTGATTAGTGCTGGGAGCTAAATGGATAGGAGAGAGGATTTGTGCCTACTGCTAAAAAAATTGCTCTGAAAAACCCTGTGTAAGTCATCAGAAGTTAGTGAGATGCATCTCCTTTAAAATACTCTATTTTGGAAGTTAATGGAGGAGCATAAGAAATGCAAAATGTTTGAAAAAAATGAAGAAAAAAGAAAGAAAAAAAGAAACACAAAATCTCTGAAACATGGGTTCAGCTAACATCTGACATGGAAAAATATATTGATACTTCAAGATCAGGTACTATGTAAGAAAGTAGCAGAAGCAATTAAACTACTTTGGGGAGCCTTAACAGATATATCTGCTGTGTCTAAAAATGTACATAAACCTGAATATTTTGTGGTCTCTCCCCCCCACAAAAAACGTCTTACCCTCTAGAGTGCTAAATGCAAGATGAAAGGAGAGAGTTATCTCACTGCAATATTTTCATTAGGATTTTGCAAGATAAGCCATTTCCCATAAAATGGGAGGGGGAGCAAGCTGTGGAACCCACGTGTGCTGCAGCAAGGCTGGTAATTAGACTACAGCCAGGCAAAATCACAAGGGAGTATGTAATAAAAGAAAGATTTAATGTGATTTAAATACCGTGACGGAGTTGCATTCAGTGACAGCCTGGTCACCCAGTACAGTGTGACATCTTCCTCCGCAGAGCTGTGCTCCTGCAAGGGGCTCTGCACCGACCATCTGGCTGGGCTGCAGTGGCACGGTGGGGGACACCTCACCTGCTGGGACGCACCAAATTTGCTTTGACGTAGGCACAGCATCTTCTCATAACAAAAGCTTGAATATGGCCCAAATTTTACCTCATGTGGGAGTATGTAATTTAGAAGAGATTAAAGAAAAAGGTACAGGGTATTTTGGACAAATGATTATACATCTCCACACATTTTTATTGCTCACGAGTGCAGTGGGTGAGATGTGTGCTGTGCAAGGATGCAGGAGCTGGTCTTGCTTCCTCCACAGCTTCCATCTGGCAGAGTACTTGTGCTTTTAAGTCCTCTAAAAAGGCATCAGTTTTCCTGTTGTCCATACTTTAATTTTTTTTTTCTTTTTGGTAGTTGTCTGGTTTCTTCTCATCAGTGTATGACTAACGGGGGGTAATTTATTTGCTTCCACTTCTGAACTTCCCGTGCCATCTACTAATTGTTCCCCAAGTGTGATGTGGGTACATGTTGCTGTCCTTTAAAGCATCATGGATTAATTTACCTTCTATTGGTCCTCAAACAGAGACTATTGCTAACAGCAGACAGAGCAGCTCCCATTTTTGAAGTCCCAGCCCAAGCTGCTCTGTGTTCCTCCTGGGAAACAACTTTTTTGATAACGGATTTCAGTCACTTCTCTCTTGGCTTTTCTTGTCAACCCTTTACTTGGCTCTGAAGGGAATCATTCCATTACAACTCCCTCCTTCTGATAGACCCAGGTTTAAAAAATTAGGGTTTTTTCCTTGCATGTCATAAATGCGTAGGCATAATGTTGCCTGTATTTTTAAGGCTCTATTTGGACCACACAGTTTTGTTAATCAAAATTATTCTGTAAAGTAAACAAGTAACTGGATACTTTATAGACATAACAATTTCATAAATAGTTTCTGTATGTTAAATATTTTTAATTTAAATATTTAAATTAATTTGATCAGTTATTTCTGGACAGTCACTCATCACGTTGGACATTACTGCTGCTGTTGTTGAAGCAATTTGGTGGAGAACTGCTTTTCAGAAGTTTTCTTTACACTCCAAGAGGATGGAGACAGGCGATGATACAAGTATCAACCGTGAGAACAAAAAAGGATAATCTGGAAAACTGTCAGTGATGGATAATTAGTCTCCAGGGCATTGTATTTCTAATTGTCCCAGGCTGTGTTTAAATATGTCATCAGGATTAGGGGGAAAACATCTGTTTTCAATAATATTCTAATAAAATAACTTACAGAGCTCAAGGTCATTTCCAGCACCTGTATATAACTGGGGTACATGACTAATTAAGAGATGATGCAGGTACAGTGCATCAGGTGCTGGATCTAACAGTTTCATTGGGATAGAGATTGTTTCAAGCAGGCTGATGCAGGTATGGGCTCTGCCTGCAGCATACTGAGCAACAACTGCGGCAAAACCAGAAAGCAACAGCTGAAGCTGACCACCTATAACTCATTTCCTGTGCTCTGCAGTAAGCCTTACAAAAAAAGTTATGGAGCAGATGGGCAAGAAATGTTTATGGCCTTATGTGCCTTCAAGTTTCCATAAACAGATACAAGTGAATGTAACTCAGGAATTCCTCACTGAGACTCCTGGGTTGTGTAAAAACATAAAATGGGCCCTCTGGAGAGGATTCTTGAGCTTTGAAACAAAACCATCATGGATATGACTAAAAATAGTACTTGTCACTGTTACAGGTGTGGCATTTGTTCATCTAACACTCCTTATAGAAGACCAGGACTATGTAATTAGAGCATCTGGTGCTCCAAGTGAGACTAAATTAAGAGTGCCCCATATGAGGTTAGGGATAGGGGAGTTCCTAACAGGGATTGTCGGTAGCCAATGGGAGTGTTATCATTTTACAAAAGCAGGATTCCAGTAGGATCACACTAACACATTGCTCGTTATTCTGTGGATGGACTCCTGGACCATGATCCTGAATCACGTCAAAACTGTATTTGGGCTAATGGATGGAGACATAAGAGAGAGAACGAGTGGGGGTTTCCTTCCTTCGTCAGTATGTTTGCAAGGGAAGCTTGCAATGTAGCACCAGCACTGAGGCAGGAACTCTGCCCAGTGTTCCCTGGGCCAAGGGCAGGCACAGGCCCACACAGGCAGCAGGATGCCTGTAAATCTGTGCTGGGACTCCTCAGTGCCGGTGTGTCTCCTTATTGAATAGGACTCATGAAAAACAGATGTAGGTTTGTGGGGTGTTTAATGTTGCAGAGCCACACTGGGGCTTTGTGGCTTTGTGCCAGCAGTCGGGTGCTGCACCCTCCTTGTGCTGGGTGTCTGCAGGCAGGGGCTGCATCTCTGGGTTGAAGGCACCTGACCTGCAATGACTTCCTTTAGTGTTTACAGTCTCTCTGAACCTTCATTACAAAAAAAGCCCACCTCCTAATGACTAAAAATAGCACAAGACTTTGGGGTTTTCTTCTCTTGCACAAGTTCAGATTAAAATAACCATGAAAGACTGTTACTTTTTCTGTACCATCTAATATATTTTTTGATTGATATACAATTTAAATGAAATAAATGAGTGTATGTATATATATACACACACACACATTCACACATGCACATGAAATACAGATAATTTGCAGTAGCATTTTCCCACTGACTTGAGTGGGTATAAAAATCCCACATGTTTCTTGCTTTTGAGATGAAAGTCTGAGTTTACCTTGACGGATTGTGATTCATGTTTTTCCCCAGAACAAGCCATTCATTCGCTGTTTTCATTTCTAACTGTAGTAACTCCACGGTTTTTTATAATTTCTAAAATCAGTGCAAAGGAGAAACATTAATTCTGGGAGCAGTGGCTTCCCTTTATTTGCGCACACAGCCAGCTCTGATGATTGCGCTTGAAAACACCCTGCTCCTTCCTCCCACATCCTGTCTCTTTAGAGCATTGGCTCTTTGAGAAGGGAAGCATCTTAGCTTTGTATGTGTATAGCTTTTGATACTAGGGATTTCATTTGAAGTTTCTTCTTCAGAGTATGAATAAATAGTGATCTTACAATTGTTTGTTCTAGGCAACAATAAATGAGCCTTGCAAGTGGGCATGCCAGGGCGGGACTGGGTAAGTCACAGGGGGAGGAGGAGACAGAACTTGTCACAGGGATATTCTCAGCTAGTTTTATGCCCTGATTTAATTCCTTTATAAGAACAGTAGCAGAAGATTTACTTAATTTAGTTATTTGAGACTATTCGCTATGAGAGGTGAGATACAGTAAACTATACAGCATACAGAGCATGTAAGCGAGATATGAGTGTCCTGTTACTGATGTATGAGAAGAAAAGGCCTGAAGTCCTGTTTTATTATTCTGTAAATATGCTGTGCTAGAGGCTTTTAAAGCAAGATGAAAGTAGAGGGTTTTTTTTAATGTTCATTACAAAGGAGTCCTTCTCACGCTTGGATGGGTGAAACCCCTTCTCTGACTGTGACTTTGTGAGGCCACTTGACCATACAAAGAGGTCAGCCCCTAATAAAAGGTTATCAAATACCAAGAAAATATAGACTTCTCAGTAATCAAAATCTGCTCATTAGAAGTGACAGATAATTTATTTACCTTCTGGAAACACTAGAGCAAAAATCGAATAAAGGAAGATAATATTTTCAATAGAAAAATGTAGTAGAAAATAATTTTATATAGAATTATTAACATTATTCTAATTTAAAAATTGGCAAAAATGTAGCATTGAGGCACCAAATTTTCCTAATTAAGAAAGAACTTAAGCTGATCTCATCGGTGACATGAAAATGATGCATGTGAACTACTGTATCCAAAGCTTCCCCGCAAAGTTATGCACAAGGCTGAATGTTTCACATGTTCAGTTCTATATTCAATACTGTACAACTAATTCCTGGGTGAGTGCAAGCTGCTTATGGAGATATATATGGTTAAAAGGTGCAAAAAAAGGAAGACAAAAGTAATAAGTTCATATTACTAAACTCTTCTTAAGTCAATCCTTCCTAACATCATAGGCAATTTACAATAACAGAAAAAACTTGATTTGGAGAGTAATAGAAAATAGTAGCAAAATGTGGTTAGAAAAGTGGGAAGAGAGTTAGGCTTAGAGAAATATGATATTTATGTGAATTAGGCTTGCTTTTTTATTTAAATCTTATCCTGGCATATTTCTTATTTACTGGGGGAAGGTCCTGGCATTATGGTATGGAACTAGGGAGGAGGACTCACCTTCTGCCTTATAGCATTGATACCCAGACCTGGGATCACCTCAGTGATCTGGTTATGGATGCACCTTAAACATTTTGGTGTAGTGTAGCTGAAAGTGGTCTGACCTACTGATCTCTTCCACCTGGCACACAGCATCTCTGCACTCACCGAGCCACAGGACACAGGTAGGGGAGTAACACTGGACTCTGAGAGTTGGGCTGTACCCAGGTGAGATGGGGCACCCAAGCCGCACAGGGTGTCCAGCTGACGCAAAACACCTGTCCAGGAGGGACTAAGATGAAAGGAGACAGCAGAGAAGACCCCTCCAGCACCGTGGCTCTAACCCTCTCCTTGGAAATACGGAGATGGAGGTTCAAATCCCTTCAAGCAGAAAAGGGATTGAACATGGATCTCCCACAACCTAGGTCACTGCCCTAATAACTGGGTTAGTGGATAAAAAGGGAATGACAGCAGCTGTGGTGAATCCAGCCTCTTATATCCTTTGAGGATTTTTTTTTCTTTCTATTCCAAGTGACCAAAATGAAACATTTTGGATGAAACAAAGCACTTTCCTCACTTCAAAATTTATGGGATTTGTTTTGTTTCAGCAAAGAAAACTGGAAAACAATACTTCAGATAGATCTGATTGGGTTTTTTTTTTCTCACTTTAGTTTAATTCAGTTGCTTTAGAGCATAATCAATTATTTGTACAAACCAATTTGTAAATGTTAAAAAACACAATTTGGGCTTTTTTGGAGGAGAGTTGCCTACAAAATCTCAGCCTATACTGGCAGAATGCAATCCTCCCAGTGACAATAACTCCCAGTAGGGCAGAGCTCACTGAGGTGGTATGATAGGCTTGGACCTGCAAGTAGGCAGGTATGTGTACACACTACTGAAATACTGAATACTGTAAAATGTATATTTACATTAATTTAGAAACTTAGTAAATAAGTGGCATTCTAAATTCTGTTGATGCCTTTCATTGAAAACAAGAGGCAGCTGGTCCCATAATGTGTATCACAGAATGTGCCGAGTTAGAAGGGACCCACAAGGAAGTGCAGCTAGGTCCAAGTTGAAGCAGCCTTTCCTGGGGAAGATTAATGACCTGGTACAAACCTTCCCATAGCTCATTTTGGAGGATCATGTTTGGATGCTTTCTTGGTGGCTGGACAAGCCAGCAAGTCATAGCAGTTCTGACTTAACCTCACTGGAAGAAGGTAAGGTGTGCTGTGAGGAGAGAGGGGTCAGTGTCTTCAGGCAGAGAGAAGCTGAACATTGTTATGAAGTCTCTGCTAAGTGAAAGAGAACTATGGACAGCTTTGCCATACTTTTTAAATATTCAGAATTGTGTTTCATTTTTACTACTCGCTGGTTGGGAATGGGTCACCACAGCCAGCATAGTTGTAGGAAGAAAATGTACATGGTTACTCTACTTCTGTTATTCCCTTCTTTGGGCCATTGTGGATTCCACTATGTCTGTTAATTGTATTTTATAAATGACATAAATGTACATGGAACATTACAACAGGGAAAATATGACAAAAGTAATACTACAGAGCATAATCCTTGCCTCAGGAGGTTCTATCCGAAGGCCTGAATATATTCATTGTACTTAGGGAGGGAGTAGTATGGAGATGTTATCTGCGCTTGGCTTAACATGAGATTTGGGGTTCTTACAAATGGGAAAGGAGCTGAGAAAAGAACTGAGCCTCTCCAGGGACAAGACATCTGGGGCTGAGCATCACCCATGAGGTTCTGATGCTCTGAAAAACCTTCTGCAAGGTGGATAGGAAGGACTTAAGCTCCTCATTCTAGCTAATGGAAAATGTTTGAGGGGTTGTTTCAGGTAAACAAAACAAAGATCTGAAAGTATTTACATTTAATTTCATTCAAAATGATAATTTAAAAAGCAAACCCCAAAGCGTACTCGGCAATTCGCACAGCCTTGTTTAACGCTTCTCAGGTGCGGCACAGTTACTCTCACAGGATCAGGCCCTGAGGGGATGCCAAGAAGAGAAATGCTTGAAAGCAACATATGGAAATTGAACATGAAGTAAAAGCTTGAGTGGAGATAGGTGGGTTCAGGAGCTGTCTTCAGGAGAGGGAGCCAAGGCTATGCAGTGGGAAGTGTGTAGAAACTGAAAGGTACTCAGCGGCAGTCATGTTATCGTAATCCGTGCAGTCATTTCCTCTTGACGAGTGTATGTAGCACATCACAGAGCTGGGCCTGTTGTCAGGGGAAGGCTAAGGCAATGCACACATGCGTGTGTCATGGACAGCAACGATGCAAGGGGTATGGGGCACTTATGAGGAGAAGCCACTGAGCAGAAGGCTACAAAAGATGGAAATGCATTCAAGAAGGGCTGTTATTTTTGTAATAAAACTTACCAGTTGTTCATAATTAAAAATATGTCTCCCCAAGGTCACTTGAATTTTTTTTGCCAGGATCACAAAGCTGTTCTAATCAACACTGGTGTTAGAGCTTGAATTAAATGTGTGCTGGCATCTGCCAGAGTAAGTATCTTTGTTTCCTCCTCCCACGCCTTATAGAAAACTTGGTTCATCAGGAAGGAGTTAAGTTCTGGAAGGCTCCAAGCACTACAGAAGAGATTTGGGGCACAGTGAAACTTCTCCTGCAAGCTCTTGGTATCCCACAGAAAGCCAGTATCTGTCTGATCCCCATTTCCACAGACCTTGTGCTGGTAAACAACACCCTAACTTGCTGATGTGCCTGTGTGTCAGTGAGGTTTGAGCTCTGTCAGTCAGCCACAGGGACATGGAAGTGACAGGAGCTTTATCTGTGTGGAAATGATCTACTAAGGAAGGACAGACCACACTTTGGCTCCCGAGGACCAAAAAGTGCTTTGAGTTTTGAATCTTTGAGCTCTTGCTTTTCCCCCCAAATTTAAATATTTTCCAAGAAGGCTGCCATACTCATGTCTCTTCCCATTTAAATTTATATATGGTATTGCTTATGGCAAACAGTCCATACAATTCTACAAATCTTTAAACGTTGATCTCCCCCCTCCCAAAATTTCAACTGTACTTGCAGTACTTTTTTGTCCAAAAACATCTCAACTGTATGAGGACTGCTGTACAAATTTAAAATTTCACCTTGCATTATTCAATTTTTCTTAACCAGAATTTATTATCTGACATCCTCCTCAGCCCCAAGCATTTGTTGTGACACAGGAGGAGGTATGATTAACTCAAGCATCATGGGCTTGTTCAAACCTTTTTGCTTTCCTGCAGGTGAGAGTTAAGTATGGTCCCTATCGGGTTACATCTCCTGGCAGCCTTTCTGCCTGTTGCCTTACTCTCTGGGGGCTGGTGGATGGCTGTGGAGTGTAGTGTCACTCACCTACGTGCTTGTTCTTCAGTGGCAAGCATTTAAAACCTGGAGAGGCTGTCATGGGCCTCCTTGGTTAAAGGGACAGTTGAGTCACCACCACATCTGGGCTGCAGTTTCTTGACATTTTCCTGGGCATTGATTGCTTGTTGCTTATTGGAGAGAAACTGAGAGAGGCCACTTCATTGTTTGTATCCAGGATGTTTTTTGCAAGTAAATTGCCAGGATAGGCAATTGTCTCTTTATCCAAGTCCAAGGGATATCTGAGTCCAAGACAGCTGATGACATTATATTGGGCATTCATTTTAGAACTGCTGAGCCCACAGAAATCAATAGTTTTCCATTATCAGGTCCGGCTGGGTCACTAGTCTGTCAATGAGCTGTTACAATCACTGTACAAGGGTGAACCTGGCCAGTCAATTGCTGCTGACAAGAGGAAAACACGCTGACAGCCACTGGAACAAGCCAGAACACAGATTTGCACTTCAGTTTACCATCTGAGGAGACTGGGAGCAAGGCCTTTTCCAAGATGTAGGGCATGCACTGTGGGAGATGAAGCCCCCTCTCTCCCTCCCTCCCATACATCAGACAGGCCTTCCCTGTCCAGGGAATTAAGGTTTGTTTCTGTATTCCCAAACACCAGAGAACTCACTAACTGGAGATGAAGGAACCACCTTCTTTGGCAGTCAAAAAGAGATGTGCTAAAAGGGAAGGCTTCTGCTGGCAAGGCCAGAGGACCGGTCTTGTGTCTGCAGTGGCCATCACTGAGGGATGTGGGCTCAGGGACTTCTTGTCTGTGGCAAGTGCCTGTGCTAGATTAGGCAGGAATGCAGATGACAGGGTTAACTCCAATTCTTGTCTGTGTTTTAGCACTGACTTCCTATCAAATTTGAGAGCGGAGAAAAAATAAATATTTAGAAATTATCCCAATATTATGATTTTTAATTTTCAACTTTATTAACTTCTTTCAAGTGTTAAATCCTGACCGTTTTATTTATGCCTCCGGTCGTCTGTTTGATTCTTGCAGAAGTCAATATTCACTTGTGCTCCATCATCAAACAAAAAACTGGTAATCAACTTTATCACTGGAAGCCAACTAGCTGGGTTTTAAAAAATACACTACCCAAAAGAAAGATCATTTTCTTTAAATGAGAGGAGAGGGAAGTCTTTTTAACAGAGAAGAGCAAACCTTCCTTTATTGGTAATTAGAAGCACCAGTCTTATATGACTTGCAGCATTTGGTAGCTCGAGCCGCGTCAGATCTCTTACAGCATTAATTAAAAAGAATTTATGTTTTTTTAATAAAATGCTTCATGTTTTAGCCCTTTTCTTCCTCCTTCCAAATGTGATTACGGGGGCTGAAGGGAATTCAGGTTAATATGTTGACACACTTAACAATGCGGGGTCATGTAGCACAATCCGCTCGGCTGGTTCGGCGCGGCGCGGCCCCTGACAGGTCCCATCAGCCGCTGCCCTAAAGGCAGAGGCGAGGGGAGGATTTTAATTACTGCGCTGTGCGCGAGTTTGCCAGCATTAAATTGAGACATAATTAAGCCCCCGAATTTTAATAATTGTCCTAGCTAATTGGGCAGACAAGTACGCTCTGCAGCGTGGCGTGATTAGATAATTAGTGTTTCCAAATGACAAAATTGGGCTCTTGATTGAGGATTCCAGATGCGGGGGCGGGGGGGAAAAGCAGGCGGCTCCCTGCTCGAGCAGAGCCGAGCCGAGCCAGGGGAGGCGACCGGGCCAGGTGAGCTGGGCTGTGCCTGGGCGGGGATCCCGGCGGGGAGCTGTGAGCGGGACAGGAGCACCCGCGGGCGCGGCGCGGAGCCGCGGTGTCTGCGGGCCGGGCGCCTGATGCGCGTGTCCCCCGTGACGCGGCGTGAAGCGATTGACCTGGCGGCGCTGATTGATCGCCTCCGCCCGAGGACGGCGCGGCAGGAGCGGCCACGGGAAGGACAAGCAAGGCCCGCGGGACGGACCCGCCTCGGCGGCGGCGGCGACACCGACACGGCGGGGCTGCGGCGTCCCCGCCCGCGGCCGCCAGGGGGCGCCGCTCCCGCGCGGCGGAGACGGCTCCGCGCCCGCTCCGCGTCCCGGCAGGGCCGCGGCTCCGTGAGTACCGCTCCCCCTGCCCCGCCCGCCCCGCTGCCCCGGCAGGGCCGCGGCTCCGTAAGTACCGCTCCCCATGCCCCGCCGCCGGCACCGCGTGCCGCCGCCCGCCCCGCCCCGCCCGGGCCGGGCCCTTCCCTGCGGCCGCTGAGCCGGTGCGGAGCGCTGACCCTGCCGCTCGGCGCCGAGGCGGGGATCACCGCCCCGCCAGGCTCCCCATGCCCCCACAACCCGCTGGGGAACCTTGCTAAGGAGAAAAATAGATAGATTGTTTCCTTATACCTATCAAATCTATCTATATATATGTCTCTGTTGAGCTAGACGAGGGACTCGGATGGCCGCGGACACCTCCCCGGCAGCCACGGCGCTGGAGCCGCGGTGACACAGAGCCGGCGATGCTCGCAGGTGCCACCCTGCTGCTACCGTTATCTGCGGACTGCAGTCCCCGCGTGGAAATAAAAAAATTCCCATAAAAACGATTTTAATTTTAATTATACAACCGAGTTCATTAATATATTTTTATATATATATTAAAAAAAAAAAAAAGGCTGTACGCGCAGAGGGCGCTGGGGTAAATCCGTAGCGAAGTGCCGAGTGGCGGTGCCGAGGCCCCGCACCGTCCCGCCCCGGCCGCGCAGGTTGGGGGGCACCACGGGCCTCCCTCCCTGCGGCGGGCAGCGCTCCCGCCGCGCCGGGGAGCCTCGCCAGCTGCCGCACCCCCGGGGAAAGGGGAATCCCCCACGCAGGCTCTAGACCCTGCCGGACAGGGACTTGCTTTTGTTTGTCATTATTCTCATTATTTTCTCTGCGAAGAAGCAGGCGGTTTCACGCGGCGATATAAAGTTGGATCGCCAATAACCGGAAGTTAAAATGCAAACGCTTCACTAGGAAGCGGTTCACGCAGCTGGTGCAAAATCACTTTTATTTTTTATCTGCGGCAAGGAAAAACAGTTTTATGATTTTTTTTCCTGTGAGATAGCACTGTCATCAAAATACAGATGCTTTTCCTACATCAATGATTTTTCACTACAGCCTAAGGGCCTCTTGGCTTTAAAGCTCTGGTTATTTTTGCTAATATATCAAGAATTTAACTCCTAACTATTTCATAAATCAACTCCAGATGCACTGTATAGTATTTATATACTTATTTTCAGACGTACGTTCTGGCTCAGTAGATTGCCAACTCACCATTTCAATGCTTCAAAGCGATGATGCTGGGAATTGTCAGCTCTGAAGACAAGGTTAGCTCACAGGAGCAGGATGTACTGTGTGAAATGCTGATTTGTGAAAGTGTTACAATCCATATATCTTGCAGGTCGAATTGCATGCATTATATGATCAGAAATATACAGAGGATTGATCTGCCAGTGCTTATTTTAAAGCAGAATTCATGTTGTCTCCAAAGGTGAGGGTGCTAGTGATGTACCAGGGCAGAAGCTAGAAGGTGCATCTTTCAACCCACCCCAGCCTGGAGAAGCTGTGGCAAAGCACTCCTGTAGCCTGATAACAAACCCCCGTGGCCTAACTCTCACCCCAGCATTGCTGGGAGCAGTAAGCACCCTGCCCTGTCCAGGATGAAAAATATCTCCTGTGAGCCAAATAGATGCCCTACTCATTTTAAAAAATCTTTTCTCACTTTGATGGGCTCCTGACCAGCAGATGACACATCCTCAGGCCTATGAGCTGCCGAGGGTGTTGCTTTCCCATAAACAGTTGCTCTCTGAGAAGCCTCAGTAGCCTCTGCACCCAAGGGGAGTCTGGGGGGCTCTGGCAGGCTCCATTTTGCCATCCTCCTGCCAGCCTGTGGGTAGTCTTTCCTATTGTAGGCAGGCCTGTGGTGCTCATATGAAGGTGACACCCAGCTCCAAGTTTGCAGTTAATCAAGTCTACTGGGTGAAGTTGAACAATTTAATCAATGCGTGATGAAGCCTTGGATATATCTGAGCTGTATCACATTATCTTCAAATCTAAAGCAATCGTCAGAGATTAGATGGGGGGAACAAACGACATAGTGGTAGTTCCTGCCCTGATCCTGCGAGAAATGCTGTGCAGTCACATCACAGTACAGCGGTGTGAGCACAACAGCCTGTACTGTGTGTGGTCATTGCACGGCCAAGGCCGTGGTAAGTCTCCTATTCCCGGGACGCTGTCATGCTGTTTAGTAACCAGATTACAGCTTGGGTACGCATTACTTAGCAACCCTTGCCAGGAATGCTTTTCGTCTGCCTGGTGAGAAGGCTGGGACTCTTCCTTCAGGGGCACTATCAGATAAGTGTCCTGTCGCTTGTGCGCAGAGTTTTTGTGATACGGTGGCAGGGCGATGGGAGCTGAAGGCCACTTAGATGTGGCACCGAATGGCACTGTGTGACTTGGCCCTGTTTCTTGCAGAAAACACACTCCACCCATGTTTCATGCCCTGCCCAGCCTGCTGCTTCATCTCCAGGTGCAGAGGAAGGGGGTTGTTTTTGGCTAAGGTGCTACTGTCTTGGGACCTGGTTATTTTATAAAGTTTCTTTCCAGTTCCAAGTTAGTACAACGATTTTGATGAGCTGACGTACAGAAAATGGTATCCCTGTCCTGTCTGATGTCTTCTTGGTCAAGTCCAGTCTGTGTTTATTGCTTCTCAAATGGTAGCTGGATTTGCTGGGTTTACAGACCTTCCCTGGGGTGACAGCGCTGATTGTCCATGCAGGAATGGACAAATAGAGTTGAAAGTTGAAGTTATTTACTTTGTGAATAGTATAATAATTTTTTTTCTGAGTACCAGTTTGATTAAATAGTTTGGTTTGGGGTTTTGGTTTTGTTTTTTTTGTTTTTTTTTTTTTTTAATGAGTATAATGGTGCTGAAAATGTAAAAAGTAAATAATTAGATTTATAAAATAGGGCATTTATTTATTTATAGTGGTCTAATTGAAGGTGTTCCCCTTGTTAGTAGAATAAATCTTCTTATTGTACAGGCAGCTGTAGAAGTAAGAAAGTACTTTAAACTAGTAGAAGATTTTTCACAACTGCTCTCTTTATGAAGCGCCGTCTGGCTTTTCCGCTGGTCTGACACGACTGCAAACCTGGCTCGATCGGGACTCTCCATGTCCACCTGCGCTGGAAGGCACATCCGGACGGCCGGAGGCGTTGCCGGCTGCCGGCGGTGATGGCAGAGCCCCGCTTGCGCGGCAGCTCCAGGCCTTGCCAGGGCACGTCAATATTTCTTGTCCCTCTCTTTCGGGGTGTCTTCCCAGTGTGGGGAACCCCCAAGGCCGGCCAAACCCTCCTGCGGGCGAGGAGCGCACCCCGCGCCGGCGGTGCGGGGCGCCGGACTCAGCGCCACCGGGAGCTGCTGAAGTGAGAACTTGAAAGGAGTCGTCGGTGGCGAGAAGAGGCGGACAAAGCAAGCGCCGGACTACCGAACGCGGCGCTCTGCCGGCGAGTTTTAAGGCGCTTCAAGTCTGAAGGAGAAGTGACAGGGCAATCATCTCCCCGGCTTGGCTGCGGATGGGAGGGTGGAATCTTGCTAACAGCTCGCTTATCTGTATATTTAATTGCGACCTGGCTGCATGTTCCTGTTGAGGAAGGATGCAGATCACAAGCGAATCTATAAAAACGCAGTTGACAAGCCAGGGAAAGGGATAACTGACAGATGAAACGACAGTCAGCGCGGAGCTAACTGGCAAACGCATCGGTACAAAGTCAGGTACCTTCTGAGAGGAGTAGTAGTTTGTTTTATTCCGGTTCTCCAGAGTTTTATCTACTGTCGGTGTGATGGGGTAGAGAGGAGCTAATGTGCCCTGTTTAGGATACAAACATGCAGATTAGATCAGGCTTCAGACACCGTGTTTCACTCAAGACTTAGAACAGTTAGAGGAATAAACCAGACTTCCCCCACCTAGGAAAACATGGAATTTTCTTTTAATGATTTAAAGGTGATTTACACTTGTTTAAACACAACCCTTTCACATACGGATATAGGGAGCTATCGGGAGTTGATGGGGTCGGGAGCTGGGGCCCGGAGCTCGCCGCCACCGTTGTGCGAGGCTGGGGCGCTGGGAATACCAGCCCAGCTCCCGTTTTCTTCACTTTTGTGTTACTTTAAGTTTTCAATGAGGCTAGTGTAATTACGAGGCGTTTAACTTTTTGCCAGGCTCTTTCATTATGGCTTTGCATTTGCACCTCGCTTTTAAGGGAAGTAATAACATTCACAGTCAGGGGCAAATCCTGTTAATGAACAAATTAAAGTTCAAACAGTTATTCAAGTTCACAGCCCCACTCGCTGCTCCTTTAATAAGAGTTATACATGTTACTTTCTCTCGGGATCACTCCCCCTTTTATTACTTTTTAAGCTTTTCATAAGCACTAGCGAGCTATACGGGCAGCTCCCAGCCTCTAAAGAGCCCACAAATCCTGAAGGGAGCCCTAATCCGACCTTAATTTGGCAACTTTTGTAAAAGACATAAAAGCTCGGGTGCCACCCTTGTGCGCTCAGATTATAATGTCAGGGGACAAGCCGGGGGAAGGCTCCCTCTATCCCGCACCCACCTATTTGAGTTGGCTCCCTCCCTTCCGGAGCTGTTCAAAAAGCCTCCTTTAGTCCCTCACGGGTACCAGAGGAGAAGTAAGGAAGTCTGATTGATATCCTGGGAATTTCCACCCCCTCTCACCATAGCTCTACTTGGCTGCGCTGGGCGCGGGCTGCCGGGGCGACCGGTCCTCCCAGCACGTCCGGCACCGCTGCCCTTAGGCCGGAGCCCGTTGCCTGCCTTCAAGAGTTAGCAACGTGGGGTTGAAAAAAACCAAAACAACCCCCCCGCAAATATAAATCCTTGCGCTCTTCCTCTCTTCCCGCCCCTCTTCTTTTTCTCCAAACCTTGCGCGATTAGAGTGTCTGCGCTCACCTCGGCATTTGCATAACATGAATCTAAATTCCCCTTGTCAGGGGCTGCCCGAGCCCAGGGGAGCCGCGGGTCCCGGTGGGACCGGGCGGGGAGCGGGGCGGCCCCCCCGCAGAGCCGGGCTCTGGGCTGGGGGGCGGCAGGCAGAGTCCAACAAAGCCCGGGGAGTTTGACACTGGTTCACGGCAGCGCCAGTGCAAAAGCGCCGTCTATGTACAAATAAAGGAGATCACACTCCCCATTATCTACCTCCTGGCGAGTGTTTGATTTGTGACATCAAAAGCTTATCAAGCCAAGCTCACAAAAAAAAAAAAAAAAAAAAAAAAAAAAAAAAAAAAAAGGGAAAAAAGCACCTCTTCATGGAGGGAGTTCGCTGCGGTTTGGGTTGGGTGATGTGGGGAAGGAGGAGGGGACCGGTACTAACAAAACGCCGCCGGTGCCAGGGAGACGATTTCTGCCCCGCCCGTGTCCCCGCGGGCCGAGCAGCGGGGCTGGTGCGGGACCGGCCGCGGGTTCGGGGCGCTGCCGCGGGCGCGCAGAGCAGCGGGCGGGCGGGCTGGCCCCGGCGGAGGGCTGGAGGGAGGCCCTGATTCCTCGCAGCCATCCACACAGAAGTGGTTTGATATAATCACCATGACAACTGCCGCCTATAAGCATACAAATAATAGAGATGAAATAGACAAAAGATTAGCATGCCATGAAAAGTACAATAAGTTTCTTATTTAGCATTTAGATAACTGTCTTTCCTTCGGAGCAGGCTTCAAAGTTGAACCCAGTTTAGACCAAGAGGATTAATTCTTTCTCCCGCATGCTTCATTGAATCTCTCATTACCAAACTTTGTCTGTATTGATGTAAGATTTGATTGAAGATTAGAGCATTTAGCAAATCTTGCTTTTCTGCATGTATCAGGCCTTTTCAAGCGCAGACCGTGCTGCCCAGTGGTCAATACCCTTACTTTTATCCAGTGTCTGCTTCATTTAAACTTAATCAACTCCCTCAATGAACTGGAACAGGGAAACGTCCCTGAGGTAAGAATGTTGTGCTGTTCTTAGATAATTCTTTGCTCCCTCTCCCAGTCCGCTGGCGTTAAACCTAAAATTGCTCTCTGATGAACTTAATCAATATGATAATGACAATTGGGGCTGAATGGCTCGGCCTGGGCTCGGCACGGAAAAGGTAGATGGCTGTGCCCACAGCCTAAAAGCAACTTCTCCTTTCTCGCCTCTTCTTTTGTGTGCACTGCTCCCACCTTTCTTTCTCTCTCTCCCCCTCTTCCCCCCTCTCCGTGACACCGACCGCTGCTCACGCTGGAGAATGATGCTTCTTTGTGCGGCAGGAGGACTCGTATGTCACCGCCCGGAGGAGCGGAGCGGAGCGATTGGCCGGGTGAATTATCTGCCTTGTTGCAGTGAATTATTTGCACTGTTTCCTTTCCCAGTCAACAAGTTTCTGAGGTATAGCGCAGATCAATCAAAGCTGACAGAGCGCATGTGAAGCTTTTACTGTGTAAATCTGGACCTCTTGTCCCGGCTTCGTTGGCACTGGCATCTGTATATCATTTTTATACTGCTACCAGTAGAGCAATTTCAAAAGTATTTGCAAGGAAAATGGATGTCCCCATCTGTTCCTGGAATCATAAATGTGCCACTTTCGGAGGGTTTTCACTGGTAATCATATCTTTAATGATGAACAAACTTGTGATATATACCTTTCCATAAAATGGGGTTTTCTTCACTTTATTGTGATTGGCTGGGATAAATAGCTTTTCCATATGTTAGGAAGATAAAACATAAGATTACCAGACCTCGTTTGTTTGATCATAAACAAAAGAAACAATTCACTCCAAACACTCCTTAAACAGAAACAACTGCAGAATTAAATTGTATTAACAAGCTATCGATGGGTCATGAGGCAAGCAACTGTCTCCGTGGAAAAGACAGCTGGTTTAAAATACGAGTAGTCGGTCCTTCTCACTATTCGGGTGACCTTAATGCAGACGTGGATTTTAAATACTCGATGCTAATTTTAATTTTGTTTTTCTTAAAATTATCTTGTCTTTATCTCCATATTTTTTTCTCCAGCTTGACTTTGAATTTCCTTAAGTGCCAGAACGAGAATGCCGTGCTGGGTAGTGCATTGCCGTGTGCTATATTTAGAAAGCAGCTGGAAGAGAAAATGTCCTCAGGAATCCGGACTGTTTTGTTGTAAATGTCCCTCCAGTCCCAGCACTGTAAACGTAAACGCTCGTTCTACAGACGTGTCAGCTCTTGGCGCTACCTGGGAGAGCTGGGTAAGGATGGGTTCGGGGAGCCACCGCTGACTCCATCGCACTGCCCAGCAGCCTTGGCGGTGTCCTACGGCGATGAGAGGTGCCATGGCCAGGGCTGCACGGCGGCGTGGCTGCCTGCGCACCCTCGCGGTGGGGGACAGAAGTGCCTGGGTTTCTCCCTGCCAGAGGCACATCCTCTCCGCCCGAGGGAACCGGCAGGTTGCATGCACCCATTTCTCCATGCAGAGCGCCTCAGCCTCGAGGTTCGCTGCCCGGTGCCCCGAAAGGGACACTCCACTTGCGTTTCGGTGGGGCAGCACTCTCCGCCCGCCACCGCCGCGGGCCGGGCAGTCCGCGCCCGCGGGCGCCGGAGCGCAGCGGCGGGTCAGGTGGCACTGACAGTCCTCCTCCTCCCTGGAAATTCAGCAGCATCAGCACCCCCAGACCCACCGCCCGCCCCCTGCGTGGAGTGAAGGTTGGTGCTAAACGGGGTCTCGTGCGCTGAGGCTTGGCCCTCCGGGAATGGGGACAGACCGTGCCGGAGGGACATCCCGCCTGGCTGTTACTCAGGGTGGAAGCCCCAACGGCCTCGGAACAGCCCCGGGGTGCTCTCTCCTCCGCGCCTTGGAGACCCCACGCCCAAAGCAGGTTCCCCCGTCCCGTGTAATGCTCCCCCACAACCTCGCTGCCCCTTCCTCTGGGCCGGTGCCCCTCGGTGGGCACGGAGAGCCCGGGGCAGCGCTAAGTGGGTGGTTCCCAGCTGAGAGTACAGCCAGCGGCTGCTTCCAAGGGGGCGGCTTCCCACCCACACTCGCCTGCCCCACACTGGGCTTTCGCGGCAGTGGGGATGAGTCCGTATCAGCGTGCGGAAAGTGGGCAAGTTAACGTTTCTTAAGGCCAGAAGAGACCATTAAATCATCTATCTGACCTCTCGTGTTACAGGGCCGTATAATTCCATCCAGTCCTAAGGCATTAAGCCAAATAATTTGAGTAAAATGTGCCTTCCAGAAAGTCCTATGGTCCCGAGGATTTCAAGAAATGGAGATTTTGCTGTTGTCCTGGAGAGTGTGCTGTGGTAGTCAACCCTTGGTTAAGGGATGAGCCTCATTTCCATGAAACGTTGACCTTGTTTAAATTACTCCCCAATGCCAGGCTTATATTTTGGAGCCTACTAGTACCGTTGTTGCAACTGTGGCCACCTCGGCTTTCCCCTTCCTTTCGCACAGGTGTCA
>NW_020897760.1:5278242-5318242 GCF_003984885.1 Neopelma chrysocephalum | reverse complement strand
CCACTGGGGGACAAAGGGAAAAGCAGTAGAGCAAGTCCCTCTTGACATGGTACCTCTTGGGAAAGACAGGCATGTGCCTTTCAAAAGAGGATGGAAGCTGGAGGATGAAGAGCTGTTGCAGGTCCCAGCAACCTCAATAAACGGCCTTCTCTCCCTGCTCCACTTTCCCAGCTGGTAGGAAGCATGTGATACCTGCCATTGGGAAGCTCTAGAGACTTATGAATGATCACAGAGGCAAAGCAGTAGTGGTTATTTTGGGGTCTGCCCTTGGCTGCTTCCTTGCTTTCTAGAAGTGTTCTTGCAGGGACGTGGTGTGTGTGTGTGTAAACACAAGGTGCTTCTGGTGCTCCCCTTCCCTCGTCGTGGTAGAGCCCCTCTGCTCCCACAGTTTGCTGGGCTGCCTCCTATAAGTGATGTGAGCAGCATCTCTCATGTAATTTTTCTTCCTCCCACTGGAAAAATTGTTTGTTTATGTTCTTTAAATAAATATTTAATATCTTTCATTCTTGTCTACTGTGCTGCTTGCTGTCATTATTGAAGGTGGGGTCAGAGTTCTTTGAGGAGGAAGTGGAGAGAGAGAGCGTGAACCATCCATCTCATGGGAATTTCTTCCATGTATTTCAGATTGGTTCTTAAGAAAGTGCTGTTTTGTGCAGAGATGTACTTGAAACTGGTGTGAGGTATTTCTGAAGCTCGGAGTGACAGCTTTTTCCCAGCATTGCTGGTACACCCTGGGCATGACTCCATGGCTGTGCTGAAGGCACAGACAATGTTCATGAATCTTACTGTGTTCGATAAGAAGCCAACAAGGAATGTGGAGAAAAAGTTTGATATGAACATAAATCAAAATAAAAATGCAAGTTGGGATGCTAATTGAAAGCCCATACAAGGCCCATACACCTCACAAGTAACTTCTTTTATCCACAGCTAGTGAATATTTCTGGGGTATGTGGCCACAGCAGAATGCAAGCATAAGGGCAGGCTTTATCCCCATGCCTTGTCCATCTAGTTAGCATCCATGATGCTGGGTGCATGTGTAAAAGGATCTGAGATTCCCAGCATTCCTCCAGTGTTGACTCTGATACTGTCTAATGTAAGTTATCTGGGGTCCTCAGTGATGTTGAGTCTCCTGTTCTCTCCTGCTGTGCTTTTCAACTTGCCAGTTCTTGGATAACTTGCTGCTCCACTCACCACTTTCACCACCCATGCTGCTGGAGTGTTAAAGAAAGGGGTCAACCCTGGACCTCCTGCTCTCCTGGTATGTGCTGATCCAGGGGATTTCACAGTGGGTGAACAAGTGGATGCAGATATGTTTTAAGGTACAATGCTGCTTGCTCAGAGAATGGGAGCTGGATTGATGTCCCTGGGGATCAAGGGCGAGAGATCATTTATGTCCTGTTGGGGGCACCAGGGATGAAGAAGGGAATGGAATCCTCAAGACCATCAAGGGATAGGCTCTGTTGGGACATAACACTGAAGAAAAGTTTTAGGTTGACAAAGTGAACATACGTGTTGTGTTGGACAGCAGTTCTGGGAGCGTGGCTCACACTTTGCCAATGCCATACCTTTGTGGATCGGAGGCGCTACAGCTGCTTTGCTCCTGTGGTGCATGGTGTGCCTTTATTGCAGGATGGCACCATTTGCGTGTGTGCCACATGAACACACTGCAAAAGTGCTAAGTCTGTCGGTTAGAGCCATGGTTTCGAAATTAAAATTCAATTTTTTTGTAATGCAGACATGAGAAGTTGTGTAATCATGTTTGTAACTGGACAGTCATTACTGCTGCTCAAATAAGTTGCCATACTCTAGACAACTATTGTTACTAATTATTTTTCCACCTTTTTTTTATGTTTAGTAATAAGTGGACAGCAATGTTTTATGTAATATTCAAAGAATCTGGTGTTCTGGATAATTTTGGAAAACAGTTCCTCATAATTTTGTTTACTGGCTACTTTTGTTTACTGGATTGGTGGTTGGTCACTGAAGCTTCCTCTGCTTGGGGCAGCACCAAGGCTGTTGTACCAGTAATATTTAGCAAGTCCAATGGGATATTGTTGCGGAGGACGCGGAAAGGTGAGGTCAAGCCTTCTCAACCTTGACTGCAAGTAGCTTCTCTTTGGGGAAAGTAGTTCTTAAGGCAGAGCTTGCAGCTTTGCTTTGTTTGCCTTAATTCTATTATTCAGACAGTTTTTCTACCTGGTAAACCCTTCTGAACCTGGAGAGGTAGCCAACAACCAAACAGTTAAAAGAATATCAAAATAAAATATTTCTGATAGATTTCATAAAGGGTGAGTTATAGCTGAAAAAAATTATTTTGGATTAAGTATATTGTACTTCATTCTTCAATCCAGTAATGTAATTTTATTTATCTGAAAAGATTTAAGATGTTCCAAACTGCTTGGATGGCATGTAGAAAGCATTCCAGTTTGACAGAAGCTTGAATTGATTACTTTTCTGAGGAAGAAAAAAAAAGAGTTTTATTTAAATCAACTTTAAAGCTTTATTTTAAAGGGTAGATATTGGTAGCTGGAGAATACACTCTGCCTTCCCCTCATATTGCAGCTGGACAGCAATAGCCAGCCTTCAGTTATTTATTTATTTCCTGCACAGAGGGGAGGAAAATATAGGTCCATGAATCAATCTAGATAATGGGGAAGGCTGAATGTAATAAATAATACAGTAACAACCCTAAACTAATGAGCTGTTGCTAAGGTACATTTCACAGGCTCATGCTCTATATAAAAAGTCACTAATAATCCCTTGGTGTAATCAGATGATAAAGCTTTGCCATAAGGCAACACCTGTGCAATTAAAGCTGTGGATTCTTTTGCACGTTTCATTAATTTCAGGATTTTGTAAAGGCACAATGACTACACTAATAATCTAGTCTACTTGACTCCATGTCTACTGGAAACAGGGTGTCTAATTAGGTAAAGGTAATTAATTAGAGATAAATGGAGCTAATCAGACTCGGTTAACACTAATTCTCTGAATTAAGACATTTTGGGACACCTACTATTCCATTGGCTTTGATGTTTCCCAACAAACACTGACTTGGAAAGGAGTCAGAAACCACTACATTTATTCTGTTGGAGATTGTTGGCCCAATCCTGCAGGAGCGCTTGCCCCAGTAGTTTTGTTGGGGGTTGTTGGGACCCTGAACTGTGCTTATTCCCGTGGGTTTGCTGGGAGAGGCATCCCCTCCTACTGTGTTGTGTTGGAGCCTTGGTTTGACACCCCTGGGAGTAATTTGGTGTATTTTTACAAGCTTCTGCCAGGCTTTTGCTGATTGTGATATTTTCCCCACAGCTTCTTTCCTTGATGTGGGCATATTTTTAAATCTAGGATGTGCTAGTGTTTAGAGGGGCCACCATAACCTCTGCTGTGGACAGCATTCAAAAGGCAGAATACAGTGCCTTTCCTCAAGGAAGAAAGGGGGATAAAATAAAAAAAATACAGTCAATTTAAAAGAAATCTGGATTATTTAGTGAAGGGATCAGGATTTCACAGGTGGTCTGTGCATTTGTAACTCTTTGGAGGTCATGAGCCTATTCCGGTGTGGAATCAGATGCTGTTCATCTTGCTTAGGTAACCAACTACAATTGGATTCAGGTGCCAGCATTTTCAAAACTGGCAGGGCTATAAGGCAGGGGAATATAAAAGTGAGTGGGACAAGAAGTAAGCAAAAAATCTAGTTGCTTCAATGTTGTGGAGTTCCTGCATGCCTCTACTGCTAAGTCTGTATTGGAAGAGTCCTGGTTTGCCTTTTTTTCACCAGGTAATTGTTACTTCCTGACATGAAATAGTGTGTAGTGCTGGTGGCAGATGTGGTGGAAAGATGCTATGACTGGTATATGCCTACACTGAAATGACGGTGCCACCACCTCCAGCTTTGTTAGTGTTTGGGGATGGAACCATGCTGTGCATGTGGAGCAAGCGTGTTTTAGAAGCTATTGCCTCTTGTCTCTGCGTGGTGTTAAGCTACAAAGTAAGACGATTTCCCCTCCCCTATGGATGGTCTGCTCATTTCAGCTGCAAAGCACAGCTGATGGAGTTCTTCATCTATTGCTTGAATGCTAGGAGGAGTGGGAAATGCTCTTCCCTCCTATATCTAAAGAAGACCAGATACTTTTTTAAACTTGTATTTTTAAAATACCTAAGATGATGTTGCACAGCGGGCTACATAACTAAGAAGAGTGAGCAAGGAACGAGGCATTGTAGGGTGAGCTATAGCCTGAGGTAAGTCTCCATGAGCTGAGCTACACTACCCTCAATAGAGGAGATGAAATAGAAATGTCTGAGTGCTTTTATTACCAGATATTTTTTAGATTGACCTTTCAATAACTTGTTAAATTACAGAAAATATTTCAGTTTTCTAGATGTGAAAGACCTGCTGGGTCATGTAGTCCACAAATTCACCTCTGGATATTTTTATTTGCAGCTTGGTGACTTCAGGCTTTCAGGAGTAGATGGGGCTTGGGCTCCACTGTTCAAAATAACTTGTATTTCCAAGCGTGCACAAATTCTGGTTAACAGTTACAGAGTGTGGATACAGGAGAACCATTCTGACTACAGCATCCAGGCAAGAAAAATTATTTGGGATGTGTGTCCCCTGTACACCAGGGAGGCAGAGTGCTGCTGCCTCCTGGCTTGGCTGCACCCTGTCAGCATGCAGCTGGGCCAGAGCCCAGAGAGAAGGCAGACAATGGGAGTCCAAGCCTTTGGTCAGGGCTGCAGAGCAGTTGTGTGAGAACCCAAGCCCAATTTGCTCACAGTAGTTTAATTCCTCTTGTGCTATTGCGGTTACCAATGAGTGCAGTCTTCAATTACATTTATATTATTTTGTATCATAAGAAATTCAGGAGTTTCATGCTCCAGCACTTCAGGTTTCAATCTAGTTGATAGTACTGTCATCTGACGCACTTGTCCTTTTGAACATAACCCTGTCCTTCCTTTCAAGGCTCTCTTCATTGGAGAGAAATGGGCACTAGCATGGTTACTCTGACCAATTTGGGGTTTCGAACTGAAGTCATGGCTCTGTTTCACAAGTGCCTGCTTTCCAAAGATGCCTGGGTGACCTCAGTGTCTGGCCTGTAAGTCCATCCGTGCTCTGTGCTGGACATGGTGTGGCTGCGACAGGGGAATGGTGCTGTGAGAGGGTGTGGAAATTGACTGGAAATGAGTGAAAATGGTGTGCTGTTTTTGGAATTCAGAGGTTTCTGCTGTCTGCTTTGTGTTTGCTGCAGTTTGCTTCATTTCTCTTTGGTTTTGTAAGCACGGAGTATTTAGTAAGGAAAGCAAAAACATGTGGCAAGAGAAACCGAATGAGAAATGCTGAGCGTACGGAGAGGAGTGAGTGTTGAGGAGGAGATGGTGGCTGGTATCAGAGCAGAGCCCCTAGGTCCTGTGACACCTGCTCCTCCCCACCAGCCCAGGCAGGCAGCACAGCTGTGGGAGGCTGTGCCACAGGGCCCCATGGAGCCTGCTGGCCCCAGCATTGGCAGGGCCATCGCAGGGGACTGGGGCACTGAGACCCCTCGCCTCCTGTGGTGGAGTCTCTGACTCTCAGCACTAGGATATGTTATGACCCTCGGTGTCCAGCATCCATACTGTGGTGGATTGGTAAGTGAGAAAGGGGATTTTAAAATGTTCCTGTATTTCTACTAAATATCTTGTTAATTTCAAATGTTGAACAAATATTTAAATCAACCAAATGAAAAGAGTTGACAGTTCCTGAATAATAACCTTTGTCAACTTCTTTCCTCCTCTGTTTTTCGTAACAACTTTTCCACTTGGCCTTTGATTGCTGTTTACTAGAGCTGCATCAAAGCAGGTTCCCTCCGTGGCTCTGGGCTATGGTGAAGTGCATAATCCAGCATCTTGTCAGCCACTGGAATTTTCAAACTAGTCTCTGTATTTGTGCCAGGAATAGAGCCTCTGTTCTTAAAAGCAGCAGTCAGTTCCCTGCTCTCTCACAGTACACAGGACCTTCCTGAGCAGCTGCTGACCAGCAGTGCTGTCTATTCACACACGTTGACTGTAAATGTCATGTTTTTCAACCAAATCTGTGCTAAAGCTAAGGAATGTGTTGCGTTGTTTGTTCGATATTAGAGGCCTGTATAGAATGAGTTTTGTGTGTAGACTATCTTATTTCATTATGACCCCTGTTACTCTCCTATAAAGCAACTCAAATCATTGTTCAGTGTGTGGTTTAACTGCACCACAGTAACAAAATGCTTAATACTTTAAGGAGGGAGTTCTAAAATTCAATAGTTTACTTTATTATTACTCTTTTGGATATAATTAACTGGAGATGCACTTCAAACTGTGTCCTCCTTGCTAGTGAAATATCTTTTTATGTCTCACTCTGGGGAAAAAAGAAGTCTGTCAGACCATGGGTGTCTCCCTTGATGCACATTATTAGAGTCTTTTTAGAGACAAGCAAGCAATTTTGCTGTCATTGGTCTTGCTCAAATAGAGAGTGTTTATGCAGTCCTCTGGGGAAGGGTGTCAGGGAGGGATCACCAGCCAGCAGCTGACCTAGGTAGTGCATGGTTATTTGACTATCCTCCAGTGTTGAGCTTGCATGGTGCTTGCTTCTGAAGCATCGCTCCTTGTGCACTCCAGGTAACACCTTCAGGTCTGGTACTTGCCTGGACTGAGACCAGGTTGCATGATCCCATCACGGGAAAAGGGATTCTGACTGGAAGAGATGGCAAGGTTGCTGCCAGGAGGTTCATAGTGCCCAGCATTGTATCCTCAAAGTTTGGCTTTAAAACCCTCTCTATGTACAGAACAGAGCCTTCTGCTTAACTGCACAGGCTATTTTCACATAAATCTAGGCAGGCCAAAGTTTTTGTGTAACAGTGCTAAAGAAAATATCTATTTGTGGATATTATTTCATATTTCCATGCTGCCCTGAACGTGAAGCTTCACACCAAAGCCATCACATATCCTATTCTAAAACACCCAAAGTGAACAGACTGATCTCTCAAACTTGCGCATGGTTCTCTGGTGAAGTCACAGTGCTGCAGTGGACTCACCTCTGTGTAGAAGGGGGCAGGATTCCCAGCTTCCCATCAGCTTCATGCCTGGGGGCCCCTGCCCATGTCTGCATTGCACAGGGCCAGCCGGCAGGCTGGGGGTCCCTGCATGTTCTGGGGCACCTTCTGGCTGAGCTGGGGGTGCCTTGTGGGCTGGGAAGCAGCAGTCTCAAACGTGGCCATGGGACTGCCCTGGGCAGGGACTGGCCCTGCACTTGCTGATGGGACCTGGATGTTCGGCTGCTTGTATACTTTTCTTTTCGGCAGCTGCAGGCTGAGTGAGCCAGGCATGGGGAAAGAGGAGTGCTTGGCTTTGCAGCTATGGGGTGTGCTGTGCCTTGGCTCCCTGCAACTGCTAAGGGGATGTACAAGCAAGACGTTGCTGAAGACATTTTCCTGCTCCCCTTCTAGTCATTAGGTGTGTAAGGCTTTTTTTTTTTCCTGTGCTGTGCAGTTGGTTAAAACCTTAACATCCACACAGGTAGGATACCCTCCCCTTCACCTCCAGTCCCTTTCAACTGAAAGGCACCTGTCATGGCCAGGCTTCTCTCCTGGTGCTGGAGCATGGCATGGAAGGACTTGAGAGCACCCTTCTCCCTTATGGTCACGGTTATCTGCGCTTTCATGTTCATCCTTGGTCCAACAGAGGCTTATGCTTTTTCTTAATGCATAAAAGAGTTAAATTACATAGTTTTTAACCTTTGCTTTAAGAAACTGATAGTAATGACATACAGCAGTAACAGTTATTGCAACTCCTATTATTCCTTTGAAACAAGTTCAAATTAAATTTTAAAAAATCACTCAAGACTTAGGAAGAGCATCTGGCTTCCATGGAGGACAGTGGCACAAATCTACTTCATTTTGAGGGGGATGGGACTGGACTCTAGCTGTAAACCCACCAACAAAGCTCACTATTTTTTGTTCAATTTTTTTTCTCCTCTTTTGGATGATTAATTTCTCCCCCTTGTATTAACAATCACTAGCTTTCAGATTAGTGTAGTTATTTCACAAGTGCAAGCAGCCAGCAAACTCTTTCAGGGAGTATGGTGGGGACCACATCTGGCAAAGCCTTCCCATCTGAGCAGGAATAATCCCAGCCCACAAAAGCTTGAGGGTTGAAGAATCAACATGGTCAGAGCCTGGAGAATTGCCCATATCTTTGAATCCCATGATCTGTAACTCTCTGATCATGCACTACCTGGCACGTGGTAAGGAGCAGGGAGAGCTCGTGCTTGGGATGAGTGTGTACCATATACTGCAGCACTGGGAAGGTTTAGAGTAGAGGTACTTGTGCCTATTGCACATGGTGGGCACTGCTCGTGGCATCAGCTGTGCAAATCCACGTCTAGAATTTATATAAGCATCCAGATCCATATGTCTGTGGCTGCACCAAAGCAGACTCTCCCTAGTGTTGGTGGGGTCCCAGGAGGCACTGGTGATGCTATGCTTCTGCTTTCAGAGCCTGGCACTTCCTGGGCAGGTGTTTGTGGCAGAGCTGGATGCAGGAGAGGTGCATGGAGGTGCTCTGACTGCTCAGACTGGGTTCTGCATGAAGGCTGTGCCATCTTCACAGACAAACTTGCCTTTTAAATAACTTCTCACATGAGACATACACAAGTGAGGAAATTCTGAAAGAAATCTTAAGAATATGTATTTTCCTGTCCAGTCTGTTTTTTTGCTTTAACAAGGTATTTTTTGTGTGAAGGCTATCCCTATTTTTGAGGCTTAGGCCAATTTTGACTGAGCTTCCTACACATGACCTACTCTGTTCTTAAGTATTGCTCTGAGCCTCAGTACAAGCCCAAAGCATATTCAGGGTGCATGCTTTCTCAGTACTGATGATGTGATGCTGCCTGGCTGGTCCACATCACGTCCCAACTCTGCGGGTTGTGGGTGCCGACTTCACCACCAATCTTGCTGGCAAGACTTACAAAACCCTTGGTTTCAAACCCATTTTCTTTTTCTTTCACCCAGCCTTCTGACTCTCAGGGACCGCACTTCTCCTAGTGCAGCCCAAGATGTAGTTTGTCTTACTGGGGATGTGTGCGCACTGTCAGCTGGTACGCAGTCCCCAGGCTCTGCAGGGGTCCTCTCCCACCCTGTGCTGGTGCTGGGCTCTGCTGCCCACCTGGCTGCAAGATCAAGCACCCATCAGAGAACAACCTGGGGAGAGTGACATATGGCAGGAGAAAGGCAATTTAGTGCAGGCCTAGAAATCAGAGGCAGAGTTGTTACAAGCTGGGCCTTAGGTTCACTGGCATGACATGAAAGACAGTGTTGGTGCCTGCTGGACCTCAGCCTCCTCTGGCTCTCCTGGCAGCTGCTGGCTCCCCACAGCACTTGTAATCCCTGCCCCAGTGGCTGTGGAGTGGTTTAGGGCAAAGGATGTGAGTGGAATTAGCAAATTCTTTCATCCATAGCAAAATTCTTAAACGCACTGAATAACGTTTTGGTCAGTTCCCAACGGTGAATTTCCTAGACTTTCTTTGCTGAAAAAGTTGAAATGAAACATTTTGATGTTTCATATTTAATTGTACTTAAATGCAGTCAAAAGATACACAGTCTGGAAATGCTTTATTGCTCGTTTCCAACAGAAAGCTTTCTGTTCTCTCATCTTTGTTTCACTGAGAAAATGATTAACTTTTTCCAAGTTTTTTTTCTGTTCATCACAGGGTAATGGCCACATGTCCTGACCCCTTGTTAAGATTTTTTTTTAAACTATATGTTTTGTGAATGACCACAGGTGACATGGTGGCTGGTGAGGGTGGAACAGCCACACCTGCTGGTTGGCCACTATAACCAGGGAAATCTAAAGTGGCCAGATGGGATAATGTGGTAGCCAAGTAACCTTTTGGGGACCCTTGATAGAAGCTGTAGCACTTGTGGTCTGGGTGCAGTCTCTCTCATCTTTTTTCAACCTCCAGTGTTCAAGAAAGCCAAAAACAGACTCACATCATGGGAGAGACTCAATGCACATAATTTTGTGAGATAAAAAATTGGAATATTAAGTGCAAATGTTTATTATACTGCTCAAAATAACGCCTGAGATTTTCACCCAGACATTATTCTAGAATAAGCCATACAGAATTATGAAGTTTAAAGAAATATGCTTAAGTGTATGTCAGTGATATGATAGTGAGAGTTTTGGCCCCTTGTCTCTTCATTAAGGACAAATTCACCCCAAGGGTGTACTCTGATCTTGGCAAATAGTGTTATAATAGTGAAAGAATATTGCCTGCTGGATAGCAGACATTGATGATTAAATTTAAGTGTGTATTGTCCACATAAAGCAAACAACATGTCTTTTTTTTTTTCTGCCTTTCTGAACATTCATCACTGGTGCTGAAGATAGAACTTGCGGGCTTGCTAATTATTGTGTTTTTAACTGATAATATACTGTAAATTTTGCATAATACAACTCTGACCTTATAGACAATGGTGGACATGACAGCAGACCCATAATTATAGTATGCTGAAGAAATGCTTGTTATTATCTACTATTTTTAGGACCAGTGTGCAGAGCCTCTTAATTTACATAAGCTTTAGACATTCACACATTTTCTGTCTTTGCTTACGGATGATAGATTTTGTTCAAATGAAAGATGAAGACGATGTGTTAGGTGAGAGGTTAGCCAACTGGGAACTTGATTACTGTGAACAACAAAAGCATCAGTGGAAACTGAAAAAGGAGTATTTATTTGAGAAAGAATTGTTTAACCCAAGATTCACAACATGAAAACTGCAGCATTCAAACGGAGTCTTGATAACTTGTGATTTGAGAACTGGTTAAATGATAATGTGAGGAGAAAAGAAGACCGGGAAAAAGCCCTATAATCTGTTTATCACAAGGAAGGTGAATATTGCAGTGTGTTCTTATAAGGGATGAATGTTTTGTGCTTGTTTAGGTTTCCCTGTTGAGTGCTGAGGATACAAAACAAGTTTCCAGGAGCTACTGTGGCTCACTGGTCCACCTGCACCAGTTGCTTGCCAATCCACTTCTCTTGGCTCTGTTGAAGACAACAGCTCTCAATGGCTCGTGAGATGCCTTGATTTGGGGATGTCAAGGTGTGGAGCAGATGCTGTGCACCCCCAGGGTGACACTGCCATACCTCAGTGGAGGTTCATGTGTCACATGGGTGAAAACTGCCCACCCCTCCTGGGGGTCTCAGCCTGTCCCTCTGCCCCCCTTGGCCAGCCCAGTGTGACCAGCTGCTTTTGCCTCGCCAGCAGCATGGATGCTGCCCAGCAGAGCCTGGCTGCTGGCAGGACAGTGGTGGCCACCAGCCGTGCCACCAGCCACCTGCCGTGCTACATGCACCAGCACTGCACTGGCAGCTCTAGCACTGCCACAGGCATGCTGTGTGGTACTCAGGCTACTGAGAAAGCTAGAGGAGATGCCAGAGCAATGAATCCTGCTTTGGCTCTGTAAGGAGCCCTTTGTGATGTCAGAGAATTTACCCTATCATCTCCCCCACTGAACTTTGCTGGCCACAGCCTGCCTATTCCCAGGTCAGAGCAATATTAAAGACCCTTCTTTCTGATCAGGGCTGTGCCTGACTCTCACCAGACCAGGCAGACAGTTGAAGCAGCATAGAAGAGCTGGCAGTGGTGCTTGCTGAGTTCTCTGGCTGAGCAGAGTACTTTAGTTTGTGTGGTTTTTGGTCCAGCAACACTGCCAACCCACTGGTGCAGAGATGGTGCACTGCTCAGCTTCTTTCTGCTTTCTGTTCCCTGCATTAAAAAACAGAGAAAGCAAATAGATACACGGCTGAGACAGATAGATAAAAAGCTCGTTTGTGCTCATTACACTGGAGAATATTTTGAGATAAGATCATCATTCTGAAAATATGACCCTTTGTAATCTGCCAAACAAGGTCAGGGATGCCTGTGCTTCTCTGCCTCTTGTGCAAGTTCAACCTGCCTGGAAGTACCTTCCACCACTATGACTGAGTTTTCCAAGCTGAAGGAAAAAAGATAATTTGTTAATCAGGGCTTGACCTCTTGTTTTTCTGCTTTGTTTGCCCAATTTGTTCTCTCTTGCCTTATACTGATGTTCTCAGTTGTGCTTCAGATTTCCCGTGTGAGAAAAGTTGCCTCATATAGTACTGCCATGTAACATGCACACCCAATCTCCTCTTAATCTATTTACTTTCCTGTTTTCACCTTATTTAGGCGGACAGAATTGCAACCCTGAGGTCTGCAGTGCCTGCAGGAAACCGCAGTCAGTCAGATCTTCATAGGCACTGGGAATTTTTAAGATGTAGCTGGTTGAAGGCACCGGGCCCACTTACTCACTTACAGAGGGTTTTACCTCTCAGCTGATGTATATGCACGAGGCCTGTTGCAGTGGCACAGGTGCATCTGCAGAAGTTCTGCCCTGGGGATTTCCCAATGTGCTGGCCGGCTCCATCCACTGCCAGCAGCTCTCTGTGGGGCCTCATAACTTCAGCAGAATAAGTAGGAGAATCCAGTGCTTGTCCTCAGTTTGCATTTGTCCCTCCAGCAACCATGGTCCTTTGGGACCTGCACTGCCTGAAGGCAGAACAATTCCTTTCCAATAGCCCAAATCGATTATCTTATGTTTTTTTCTGTTTGGACCTCAAAAGAGATGTGTAAGCATGTGTAAACTTTGTCTGATACTAAGAAGTCTATCAGAAAGTGGCCCAAATGTGTTAGGATTTAGTTTGGTCGGTTTTGCTCAGGAAGAAAGCTGAGCTGTGAGCTGCTAGGACAGTGTTGAGCATCTGATGTGGTACATGAGCTAAGTTGCCAGACTGGAGCGCAAACATGGGGCTCAGGTACAGAAGTGTGTACAAAATAGCTCCAGCTCCAGCCTCCTGTTAAGCAGACCTTTTGTAGCAGCACAGAGGGGTTAGTAACAGGGTGGGAAAGATGACAATACGTTTGATACAAACTTTAATTGCTAAAGGCCTTTCCCAAAGGCCGATAATGGCAAAAGGTGTAAATGGAGGAAGGCTGTAGCTGCGCCTGGCTCACAGATGGGCTGCTGAGGAAACTGTGAATGCCCAAATGATAACAGACTATCCAGTCATTCCAACATCAGCTCATTAGCAGTCTGTCAGATATTTTAATTTGTGTACTTGTGGGCTTAGCAGATATTACAGGATTGCCTCAGCTCCCAGGCATCCCTATAATTCAGAAGAAAACAGTAAATGAATAAACCTGGCAATCTGAATGGATATTTTTGTGCTCTTGGCTTTTGGGGGTCACTGTGAGGTCCAGCCAGGGCTGCTGCATGTCCTGTGAAGCCCCAGTCTGTCAGGGGAAAAGCAGGGATGTCTGGGGTGCTGCTGCTGTTGCCTTCTGCTCTGCTTTCTTGGGGTGCTGTGAAGGGGAGACTGTGCCAGCTCACAGGTCTCTGAGCATCAAAAATCAGCTGTCCAGCTGTAATAAATTAGCAAAGCAGAGGGTCTGAGATACTGGTGGACAGTTTGGGTTTCTTTCAAATAATTCAGTGAATTTTTAGACAGCTCTTTCACTAAAAGAGGTAACCAACCATATATGGTGGAATTTTTTACCTCCTAAATTTCTCACAAAAAATTTGCCAGACCCTCATCAGTCATATTATTGCAACTACTAGTAGCTAACTTTCAGTTTAGAGAACCCGTTCTAGGTGTTCCTGGTTAATTGACTTTTCTAAATGTAATCCCTCCAAACTCCAGCTTTCCAAATTTCTTCTGGCTCAGGAGACCACCCTTTCTTGAGGAAAGCATGCTGGTCCTTTGTCAGGGCAAGGAGCTGAGGTGCGATTTAGGGGCACAGTCAGCAGTGGCTGTACCTTATGTGTGTGAGGTGGGCCATGTGCCTCAGCCGGGGGATTTATGGGTGCTGCCGTGTCAGCATTGTGTGGCCACACACTCAGCAGGAACAGACAGGCATTAAATGTCTGGAGGATCTTTTAATTATGCTTCATTTTGTAATATTATCGCTGAAGCTGTTGAGAATTAAGTCATACTTGCATAATAAGAATGAGTATGACGTGGTAGTGTAGTCAAGTGCCAAAATGTAGTGTCCTCGTGGGGAAGAAGGAGTTACTGACAGAGCCCTTCAATCAGACAGATCACCCCATGCAGCCCGGCCAGCCTCTCAGGTGCCTTCCACCTTGATGCTAGCAGGAAAATGCCTTTATTCCTTTAGCTTAGAAATGTCAGGGATGGCTATGAACTAAGAGCTGCTGAAAATGCTGGGATTTGTCTGTCAGGCCACGATTTGGTGATGGTATTTCTTTTAATCCAATTCAGTTTTATATATTGGCATGAAGCATTATAATTGATTGCATTAAATTACTTTGGAATCTCTCAGCTGCTTGATTCAGAAATTATATCAGCTGCAAGCAGGCCTGACTATATGTTGGCATTAAAAATGTTACAAGCACATAGCCGAATCCTGATTCATTCCTAATGAGATTTCGAAGTTCACACAATAAAATGTTCTGTCAATTAAGTCAGAAATTCATAGCAACATATTTACTTCAGTTAACAGTGTATCCTTTCAGTGCAGGGATCTCAGCCGTTACAATAGTGTTTTCTAGTTTCACAGCCTCATCAAAGCCCATTCAAATATTTTCATTGTAATCCATGTTTGTCTGTAACATGCACAGTTTTTGAGTGCAAAGAAGAGCTCTGTGGAATATATTTGGTGAGAAGGAAGCAGCCTTATATAGTTCCAATACAAAATGCTATGGTTCTGTAGCAACCTGTAGCTGGAATAAAACCAGGCAGGAAAAATCTACTTTACCAGTAGCAGGTTTTCTTGATACAGGTTGATGCTTCCCGACGAGACTGACTCCCAGAATAACAGCATTGTGGAGCATCACTGTGTCCCCTATCTCAGAGGGGCTCCCTGGGAGACTGGTTGTACCCATCACCAATTAATGGAGATGGACATGCAGACGAGGCAAAACAGTGCTTTTCTTCTCAGGATAGCACAAGTCAGGAAAGTGCAAATCTGGTGGCAGTTCCTGCATCGGCTGTAATACAGAAAGCAGCTCTCAGTTTGCTTCAGAGAGCACAGTGTCGTGTTCTGCTTGAATCCAGTAAGTTCCAGTTCCTTAATGTCTTTAGGAATCAATAAACTAGTAGTTTCTGAGGTGACTTGGTCTTTTTAAATGTGAATCCCTTTTCGTCTCTCCTTTCAGGTGTCGGAAGCTCTGACATCTGCTCTGTGGGAGGAGATAGCTCCGATCCAACTTCCCTTCTCTCCAAGCCCACCAGCAAAGGGATCTGTGAGAGGGTGTTTTACAATTTCTGAAGTAATGAAGTCAGGTCACCGAGTGGGGGCTTAAAGGTAACTGTGGGCATACCTATCTCTTACGAGTAGGGGTTGCAGGACTGCAGGCTTGGGAATGAAAGGCGGGCAGTGCCTCCTTTGGAGGCACTTATGCACGCCAACACCTGGTCCCAGTACGCAGATGAACATGTTAATGATGGGGGGTAAAAGCCACAAACTTGGCGGTGATTCCCAGAGAGTTTCAAAACCTGCAGCTGCCCCCTGTGCATCTGCCACGTTTCCTTTCTAAGTGTCCCTGGGGCTTGGAGTTCTGCGATTTCAGGAGCCATCCTCCCGTGCCAGTGCTGCGCCTCCAGCAGGCACGGCCTGCACACGCAGGGGAGGTGCTTCCACACGACTTTGCAATGACGGTAACATTATGTAATAGTAACACACAAATGCATTCCCCAGCCTTGCCTGAGACTTATTCCCAAGCGCAGTTGTGCTCACAGCTTCTTCAGGATCAAGATCAGAGGCTAAAGAAAGACGACATGTATCAGGTGTGGTTTTTCTTCTTTCTTTGCAAGTTCTGACTGTGAACATTGAACCAGTTTTAGAACAACTGAGTTTGTTGGGAAATTTCATGTGTTTTGAGCTTTGTGAAAGGATAACTATTTGGTAGAGAAGTCATAATGTTAAAGCCCAGGAAACTGCAGTGAACCTGTGTGATACAGCTGCTTGGTCCAGCAGTTGGGTGTTGTTTAATTCTTGGCTTATTTTGGGAAAATAGAGGATCTTGTGCTGCACTATATAGGAACCTGCACCACCTTCTAGGAATCTGCTAGTGTTAATGGTAGACCTGACTGCCTCTGAAAGATTTTAATCTGCTCGGACTATTTCAGGCTGTGCTGTTCACCTAGGATCTTGTATTCAGTTTAAAAGTTTTTTGGCATGTAAAATACCAGGCTCCTGGATCAGATGACTTGTCAGGCCCTCCCTGTTTTTGATCAACCAACATTTCTTAGTTAGTTTCATGTGCTAGCCAGATTTCACCTCAACTGCCCCCCAGCCACCTGTGCTGACAGCAAGGCTTCCCAGGAGCAGCAGCTCCTTGCTGCCAACATCAGGCAGTGTTTGGGCATGGGAGCACTGCCCTTATAGCAGGTGGTTACAAATGTCACTTGTAGGGCTTCCTTTCATGTACTGTGAGTCTTTTCAGTATGGTAGAACCTTCCTTCTCATTCCTCTGTGTGTGTGGTACATTACCAAACCATATTACAGCCCTTGCGATACTCGTGTTGTCACAGCACATTGTGGCACTCAAGATACAAATGCCCTTTTATTTTCACTAAAGCACCGCAAGCAGCACTGACAGCAAAACAGCAATACATACTGTATATGCATGGATAATAAATATTCCTGGCTTGAAATTCCTTTGCACATCGGGCATGGATTGTGTTTTACCACATCACACGATACAATGACAACAAAGAAGTTCCTTCCCCTTAGCATAAGGTAAACAACAAACAAGCAAAGCTAGTTTGGCTGTCACTGCAATGATCAGCAGCTCCATCCAGGAACACCAAGACTCAGTATTGCTTTCATTTCACAGAGGTAATGGCAAAGCCACTTCTATCCTAGCTATCAAAAGCTTATAAAGAGACTGTTTCATCTGAAGTTTTGTGTAGGCACATTGTACAAATATTTTGCCAGCATACATCAGAACTGTGGGACTGCTGCTTTCTTCACTGCTGCACAGGAACTTCCAATGTAGCCACCAGTCTCTGTCAAAGGGGTTTTCATCCTGCATTTCCTTTTATGGGTTTGGGTTTTTATTATTCTAATATTGCCTTTCTTCTACCCACTTCCCACTGCAACTGAAGGGCAAAGCTAAATCTAACAAGAGCTAAATAACACACAAATACATATAGGTAACGTTACAGCTTTGAAGTCTAATCTAGGAAGAATGAAGGCTCCTACAAGTTTGATGCTCTACTGGAGGATATCTGGAGTTGACAAGTTGCAAATACACAAAACGATGTCTTTTAAGGAGCAGCATCATTTTAGAAACTGCCGACATATTTGCCCAATAGCAAGTGACAGAGAAGTTGCAAGTTTCCCCACCTCTTCAGCTGTAAGTGAAGCTGGATGCTTGACCCTTTGTTATCAGTAGTTTGCAGATGCTTGAGGCACTTCACTACACAGGAGGCCCCAAGGAGATGGATGACTGAATTTTAGGTGGGTGGTTCAGACAACATCACTTCTCGCCTATGTCAGGTTTTCCATGGCAGAACCTTTTCCATGTGCCATGAGTATGCCCACAATCTGCACCACTGAGGGAGCTGGTGGGTCCAGGGCCTTGGTGGCCTCAATGTGCTCCAAGTGCTCCTCCCGTGAGCCTCTCCACTCTGGCACGCTGCCCCTCTGTGCTACAGCCACCACGTGGCTCCTGGCACTGAGGGGTTGGTAGGTCATCTCCATTGGAGTGGGTGCTTAGGCAGACCAGGGCCTTATTCTGCATTTTTTGTGAAAGGGCACTGGATGAAAACCATTTCACAGCACTAGCAGCAGGACTTGAGACAGAGTAGGCTGCTGCTAGGGAAAAAGCTCTCAGCCAAAATCTGGAAACAAAATCCAATACAGTTCTAAAAGGGACCAAAGCCAAAAGGTGATGTTTGATATAAGATGATCCAGACATTTGAGTGAATCTGCTTCTAATATAATGAGAAGATGGAGTCTACTTTCATGGAGGTAAAAAAAAAAAAAAAGAGCAAAAATCGGTTCAGATTGGTAGAGGAGAAAGTGGAGTTGGAACTGCTGTAGGATGAGGGAAAGCCAGAGGCTTTGTCAGGCTGCAGGACAGTGGGAGAAGAGAGGAAAAATGTCTGCTGTCTGAGAGACACTGGAAGAGGTCTGCTGCTGTAACTGATTTTTTTTCATGTAGTTTTTGTCTCCTCTGAGATGAGAGACCAAACTTTTACTGACTGACTTTCTTCAAGACTCACTTCTCTTCAGTTTCTCCAGACTGAGTCTCTGGGGGTGATGCTCTTGAACTGATCAACCCTCCTGCAAGGGATTAAGAATGTGCACATGCCATCTTGAGAGGAGGAATGCATATGCTTTAGGAAAGGACTTTATGGCAAGGTGAGGAAACCTCAACAGGTTCCCAGTGGTCCTGTTGCCCTGCCTTTCCTCCACATACCAGTCAGTAGCTGTCCTTGCATGGCTGGGTGCCCCACTGTGGACAGGAACTAGGGATGACTCCCTGTGGCACTGTGTGGGGAGCAGCCCATGGACCCATGTGCTGCTTTCCTGAGTGCATACTCTGTATGAAGCACAAAACAGTTGAGATACATGAGTGTCATTTTTTATTGCATAAGCAAGGCAGTCAGGGAAGCAGTGCAGGGGGTGCGTGTGCAGGAATGTCTGACCGTGCTGTGGGGGAGTGGAGGGGAAAGGGGGGTGCTGCTCCCAGGGCTGCTCGCGCGACCTGGCAGAGCCCCATCTCAATTATTTCCAGGCAGCATCATGCTCCCTTCGCAGCCCATGGAGCCACCAGGCAGGCTGCCAACAGAGGCAGCATTTTGGCAGGTTTTTAAACACTGACTGAGCGAGTGTGTGGCAGGCCATTTGTACCATATGGCACCCAAGAGCTAATCTGGGAGAGGGTGCTGGGCAGTGATGGGGGCCAAAGCTGAAATGCCATTTAGAAGTGAAACATCAGCCCAAGTGGCACAAGGCCATAAAGTCAAACAATGAAAGAGACCAGGGAAAGGGAGATGGAGAGCGCAGGATGGCTGTGCTCCTGAAACCAGCCAAATTTCATTACCTCCCACTGTCCATATTCATTGAGTGCTTAGAAGCACTGTTATGTTGAGTATAAACATATTTTATAAATATTGAAGTAGATATTTCAGTATATCCAATGTATTTTATATGCATGTGTTGCTCTACTCTGGGAAGCCTGATGAAGAAGAAGCAGAGCTGTGTGGAAAAAGACATTTCTGGCTCTGCCCTGGAATGGGGAGCTGGTGGTGATGGCTGCTGTTGCCCTGATCTGTACGTAGAGGAAGCTATTGATCTCAAAGGGGACCGTCAACTAGCAGGATGGGAACCCTGAGCTTCAGCTGGTATTGACCATTTTGGCCCTGGGAAGTCAAGTAGAACTGCTCTGTGGTCATCTTGCCTTTGAAAGGATGTTTTATCCCCCAAAGCTCAATCATAAGCGTTTTCATTTACAGTCTTGTTATATTAAACAGGACACTGTGTAATCGTTTGCTCTCTGCTCTCAGGCTCTAATGGATAGCACTTGTCACAGTTATTGATTTTTCTTCTCTTACAGAAATCTAGTACTTCGGGAATATTGAGTCATGCTATTATCCAGACAGGTGCCAGCCCTCTGAGTGACAGACGACAGGCTGTTGTCACCGTAAACAGTTGATAGGTGGCAAAAACAAGTAGCAAGAATGTCACTTATCCACTAAAATACTATAAATAAAATATAGACTTGGTAGTTCTTTCATGCCTAAGCTTATAAAGAAGATAGTATTTGCCACGCTAGAAAAGACTGATTTCTTGTGTTCTCCCCTTACTCTGGTGACTGTGACCAGATGCCCTGGTAGATGGTTCCAGTGAGCTGATCCCCAGTGGGAGCTGGTTATTCCCAGGTTTATGGTTTTCAGCTGAGCACAGTGGGAATGTTTGTACTGACTTGGGTGTAGGTGATGTCAGAAACTCAGGGGCACTTCTCAGTACTCCTTTCTTTCTTGGGATGTTGCTGCATTTTTGCATTTTTCACTGCTGTGTTGCATGACTGTCTTGGATGAAGCTGTCCAAAATGACAAGTGGTTGCAGCAACTTTAAACTCCCCCAAGGTACGTGTAATGAAATTTTTTTTTCTTCAAATGGGCATTATCTAGTTCTTGTTCTCACCAAATTTCATTTGTGTTTTGGGCTGTTTTTTTAACATACTGGGGAAGGGGGTAGTTCTGCTGATCTGCCATGTGCCACATCTGGGTGTGCAAACCAGAGCTGCCTCCTTCCAGCCTGGTGGTGCATGGAGCCATGGGGCTGGAGTAGGAAGGCACAGGCTGGCCCTGTCCCAGGCAGCTTTCAATGAAACTGAGCAGAGGCTTGATCTGGGTATAGAAGGATGGTTGGGCTTCTTGTCTTAGTGAAGGGAAGAGAGTAAAGCTTAGAGGGAAGTTGTGGACTGGTGATCTAAAATTAAAATACTAGAAATGGATGCCCAAAAGCCAACACATAGTGTGTGCTTCTGCTTAGCTGTGTGTTTCTATTTTTTACAGAAAAATTTGATGTGAACTTAAAAACAGAGAGCACCACAAAATATCTTCCTGGATAGAGAGAGAAGAGCTCCAGCGTGGTGGCCCTTGTTTGTATGCTTGCAGGCTGCCAGGTGATGGGTCATGTAGGACATGGCTGAGTGTTTGCAGCATTGCCCATTTGGTGTCTTGGGGCAGAAGTGACACTGTGCTTCTCCCCAGTGCCACTGTCCATTGCTGCCAGGGCTGTGTGCTCACACACAAAGCCCTGGAGGCCATCTCATCTCCACCACAGCTCACTTAGCTTAATGGCTTCCTACAACATCTCCCAGTTCAAAAGAAACTAAACCAGCTATGCTTATTTTACTTGGAGAAGCTGGTTAGTATGCACATCATTTCTGCATCTACGCAGCACTTGAATAGCCTGGCCTTTTCTTATTACACCAGTGAATAGTAGGCTTACACAAGTAAGGGAAATCAGCTTCTACATCAGGAGGAAGAGAAATCTGTAGTTGTTGGGGAAAACCTTTCGGGTATTTAGAGCTGTTAAGTTATCTGAAGATGCTGTTGGTTATAATACCCCATTTGTCCATGACTTACTGTTTAACAGCATGGTGTGTTGGTGCCAGTGATCCCACACATTGCTGTCAATGCAGGTGGTGGTGGAGAAGGCTGTGTGTGTTTAAAAAGGACTTGGGAGCAGCTTAACAGCAACATGAAAAAGCTGTGGGTGTGTCTTTCCCATTCCAGTTGCCTGATCCATAAAGCAGCCTTTTCCCTCCAGCTTTGGGCTCTGCACCCTTCCAACCATCAACCCTTTATAGGTCCCATCTGATTTTTATACTTCAAAATACTTCTGATGTTTCCTCCCCTATCTCTCCCTCTGCTCCTGTCTTCTTAGTGCATCTGGCTTTTTCCTTAGGCTTGAGTAATGTCTAAGCCTAGTGGGTGATTTTGCTTCTTGTGAGATCCAGCTCTGAGCTTTGCCAACACTCCCTGCATATGGGAGTTTTTGCAAGCTCTTTCAGATGTCTGAGTTGTCAGGTTACCTTCTTCCTTGCTGGATGTCTGTCAAAAGAAGCAGCTGGTTTGTCTGAGGTATCTGCTGTTGTAAACTATGCTGCTAATTGTTCGTCCTTTACATATTTATCTTTTCTTAATGCTTCCTCTGTTGTCTCATGAGGTAGATTTCTCAAATTGCAAAGAAGCACCTTGGTCACTTTTTCTCTTGACTAAGTCCTTTACTCTTTCTCACTTCTCTTTAGCAGTTCCAGAAATAATATATTCTAGAGGAAAAGTAGCTGTATAGCTATATTTCAATCAGGCCTCCTTTGCATCCTTGTATGCAGTTCTTGCTGGTGTGATGTCCTCTGTTATCACTGCATTTGGCACATTGGCCAACCACTCTTTGAGTTTTCCTTCTTTTGTTTCCCCTTCATTCCTGCATCTTCCCCTCTGCTACTGGGAAGGGTCCTTCACTGCCCCACCCCACTGGATGCAGGGGTCACAGGGATGCAGGACAGGGCAGGTCCCTGCAGCACATGGCCATGGGGTCTCGCAGCAATACCACATGCTGCTCAATGAAGCCAGTGCCAGATCCTGCTCTGCCTTTAAGTGCCTTCAGTTCCTTCCTCAAGCTCTATCTGGATATGCTGAGGGACACATTCCTTAGGAAAGCTTTGTCTACTGACATGGAAGATAAAATATATTGACTGTCATTTGTTTAGCTACATATTGCCCAGAAAATAGATCTCTGAACCCCCAAACCAATACATGAAAAAACTATGAAAAAAAGACATGCTAGAGCTATTTTTGAGATTTAAATCGTAAAACTTTAATCAAATTAATCAGTTCAAATCTAGATACACGAAAGCTCAGTGAAATAGCCTGTATTTCCCCTTTAGAATATATTCTAATTTATAACTGCTTAAGTAGAGGATACAATAGTTTGCATAAAAAAATGGAACAGGAGGCTTTTTTGCAGTACCATGGAGCCGCAACAACATCTACCATCTACTCTAAAATGTTCATCTCTTTCAAATCCCCAAATTCTTTTTTTACAGAATGATAAGCTTGGGCTATGAACCGGGATTTATATAGTTGTTTCTGGAATTGGTTTTGAAAGCACATGACAATAAGAACTTGGTTAGAGGACTGCAGCTCCTTGTCCTGGAGGGAATGAAAGCTCTCAGTTTTTTTAAAGGTGGCTCACCTGACAGTAAAGGCACTGCCTAGAATATTTTGCAGACTGGCGTTTCTGTTTGTTGATTCCATATTAAACAGAATAACCAAGCATGCTGAAAGTAAGCCCTCATTTAATTAACCCTCTTGGTGTAGTACCATGTGATTAAATGTGACTGAGCTGCTCCTTGGGGCTTCTGCTACTGAAAATACTAACAATAATCATTTGTTTTCTTTTTATATTTAAACACATTATTGCATAGCTTGGTGCAGAGATAATTACCAATTTTATCTCCTGTGTTTTTCTAATGTTCATTAATAACAATAAAGGGTTGTAGGTTAAAAACTCATTTAATTGCCTTTATGTTAATGACATTATGAATAGCCTTAGCTACAAGATTTTAATTCTGTCCGGTATCCTGTTTCTCAGTAAAGCCCCAGGAGAGCTGCTCATTTTATCAGCATTACTGATTCAGAGTTTTTCCTTGCAGGTGGGTTTTTGTACATAATCAGAATTAATGCACAACACATTTTGCAAGGAACAGAGTAGAAGCTCTCTGAATAAGTAATTAACTAGAGTGCCCAAGGAAAAATGCCTGAGCAAATTTTTTAGCATATTCATAAAACATTAAGAACAGTCGCAAACACAGTGGAAACAATTTACTGATAATATGCTTTCATGCCATTTTCTAACTCTCTTCTTTTTTTCTCTCCTTCTCTTTCCCTTTTAATGAATGAAGTAAAAAACCTCAAAAATTCAGCTCTCATTAAGGAGCACCTGCCCTTGGAACAGATTGTATTTCAAGCTGCACTGGACAAGGACTTATTGGAAGATAAATGGAAGTCAATACTAGGCTTTTTCAAAGTAAACAATAAATAGACTTTTCTCTTCCATGTACAAATAGCCTCTTCTCTCCACCACCTTCTTGGTGCTGAAAGACAGAAGAAGGGAAAGGTTATGTAAGTTACTTCTGTGTCTAATGATAATTAAAACTAATAGATCCTCAAGGATGCTGATGGAGTGCAATGTATTTGGAACATGCCAAAGTGAGTCCAGATATTTCCATTGTTTGTTTGAGTAAAGTATGTGGGTCTGGTCCTTACATGCAGAGTAGATTAAATTGTTCCTTGCCCGTAGCTCAGCCATGGGATCTGCCTGTTCCCGCTCCCTGTCCTCTAGCTTAGCACAGGGATCTCAGCACTGGGTCTTCTCTGCTGGACCCTATACTGCAGTGATGGCTGTAGCCAAGTGGAAAATGTTGGGCTAGGCAGCTGGAGCAACTCCAGCAACCCAGCTGCCTTAGAGAGAATGCAACATCTGGGCAGCTGTGGGCTCTTCTCTGTCGCCCTCCCATAGCCTTCCTCTGTAGTGCCAGGAAGGGCTCCCTGCCTTGGTGGTACCCGCCTGGCTTCAAACCCATCTGCTGCAGCCCCTTGTCTGGGAGCAGACAGTAGTCCTGCTGCCCTGGCTTCTTACATCTCCAGGCTGAGGGCTCTGCACTGCACTGTGGAGGCATCCAAAATGGGAGGATGTGTAGCACCACCCATCTTAGCCTGAGTAGAAATGGGTGATACCATAGTTGTAGGAAATGGGTAGTCAGCATTGCAGTCCTTAATTATGGAATGTCTGGAGCAGAGATGTAAGATGGTCTTAAATATCTTAATGTTAAAGAAAAATAAGTTTGAAAGGTGTTTGTATTTGTTTTCTAGCACTGGCTCTTGAGTCTTGCTCATGACCACATGGACTTGCTGTTCAGTGGGACTGCCATTCTCAGGTGGTCAAGTAGATCTGGGGGCCAGAACTGCTTCAGGAAAATGCCGAATTCTCCAATGCCCGTAGCATGATGCCAGAGTGGTAGTGGTGAGGCTGCCAGGGCTCTAGTCTGCACACGAAGAGGAAAGAACAGGGTTGTCAAAGAGCAGGTAGCAAAATGTCATAGTGGGCAATGGCTTCACCCTCTCTCTGGGGTGGCAGAACGGACATGGAGGGCTTTTACCTATGGAGGTTTTCACCTTTTCACATTTTTTGTGGGGACTGCTGGGTCAGCCCACGCTGATCTCCAAGTTGGTGGTTCTTGATGAGAAGCCAGTGGTGTGATGGGCTATCGAGGGCCGTCGTTTCAGTTCAGCATGAAAGCAGTGAGCTGGAGCAAAGGTCCTGCTCTGCCAAGCCTGGCCTGTTTGCCATTGAAATCCCTGCTAGCAATTGTTCCTTTAATGATCTTTATGACAGGCAGAGAAAGCACCATTGTTTGCTTAGTTTGCTTTAAAAATAGTTTTCTAAATTTGCAAGCGACAGTTCAATGCATGTCTGAAACCTGGTGCCCCAGGGTGTATGGGAGCACCAGTAACTGCAAACATGGCACGAGCTTGTGGGGACATGGGAAATGGCAGCACTAGGGATGCTAATGTGATTAAGTCGTGTACAACTCAATTAGTTTCCCTTTTCCTCCCATGGAAGGTGGCAGGCCTGGCTGGTTGCTTGCTGGTGGATGGAGACATCACATTCAAGGTCGCACAGAGTGCACAGTGGCACTGAAGCCACGCGGTTCCAGTTTGACCCTGGCCATGGGGGGGCCACTCTGGCAGAGCTGGGAGCAGAGGACAAGCAGGCCCCCAGGTCTCCATCCTGCATTGAAAGGTAAGTCTTGGCAGGCAGCATCCTTCTACCAGGTGAAGACAGTGCTTAAAATGCTGGAATTTGCCTAGAGAATGCTTTTCACACCAGCATTTAACCCAGAAGGGCAACACTGGAGCTAAGTGGGAAGAATGCTTTGCCTGTGCTAATGCACAGATTGAGTGTGGATAGCCAGTGCAGCTAAAGCCCTCGTAGTCTCTCATGTAAGACAGAAAGAAAGCTGAATCTCTTTTCCAGCACCAAAGACGTCAGAACGGTGTTACTCATTTAACTGAAACACCTGGCTGAAGTGGCAGGACCAGGAATTGAAACATCCATGATATCTCTGTGCTTGTGACAGGCACCGTGTTTTCATGCAGAGATTTGGAATGTGTAAGTGTCCCAAATGCAGAAGGGAATAAGCACATATGCATCAACAGGGGAAAGAGGAAAGTCATCAAGGGGGAAGGATATCCCAGGGAACAGGAGAAGCTGCGGCCAAGTCCCCATGGCCAAAATGGATTGTTTTCACCAGAAACATTTGGAAATGGGTATCTTCTTCCCACAGTTAGGGAAAGACTAAACCTGACCTTCTTTTCTTAATAGGACCCCCATGAATAGATATTTCATTCAAAAACTGCAGACTGGTTCTCCACTGAGCCTACCATATCCTGTGCCCTGGATGACTGCGCTTTGTGGCTTGATGAGGTGAGATTTGTGTGGTTATTTGGGAAGAAACATATGTTCTGTTACATGATAGGAGATCCAGTAACCAAATGGCAACCTAATTTCTGTCTATGGGTGATATAAAACTGGATTCTGGCAGTTCTGACATATGAAAGGAAAACATTTAGGAAAGAAGGCATTTCGTACCTTTTTTTGTTTTTTAAGTAGAATTCTTTTCTGGCCTAATACTTGCAGCCTAAAATCATTGTGTCAGAGCCCCATCTTTCCCTGTTTTGATGGTAAAATGTAACATGTCCTTCCACACTTCATTAATTTGTGTTTTGTGTGCATCTAGCTAACTATGCAACCCCTAGGCTTTTGACTGTATGTTACACCATTTACTATTATAACAACTTAGCCAACAGCAAAAAAATCCTTGAAATGAGACCAAGCTACTTCTGAATATCTGCATCAGATATCTGAGTCTTGGCGCTAGCTCTGTAAAAGGTGGGGATTTAAAAATAACAAAACAAAACCCATGAAAATTATCCAATCCATGAAAAATATGCAGCCTCAGCAACATAGAATCACAGCAGGTACACTCTATCGGTGCAGAAGTGATTGCAAGCCCTGTCTTGGGGTGGACTCTAACAAAAGGGTTAATGCCTGGGAGGCACCCACGCGCAGTAGCCCCTCGCCAAGGTCAATGGGAGCCCTGCCTGCTGAGCTCATGCAGGATCAAGCTCTGTTTTTCCATGATGTTTAACACAATCGGGTAATGCGATGGTTTCTTTGCACTCCGCAGCTCTAAAAATATTGCTTTTCTGCAAATGACCTCATCTATTTCATTATGAAATATACAATCATGGAGAAATTACTTATGCAATCTTTTCTATCCTTTTTTTGTGGGGGGACAGGAAGAGGAAGATAGGAAAACGTTTTTAAATAATGCTTTGTACTTAAAAGCTAATCTGATATTGTGAGTTTACCCTTTTCCTAAAGCTAGGCATATTCTCTAACATTTTGCAGTGGTAAATATGTAGACCTACCACTTATCCAGTAACAAGCAAGCATATTTGCAGTAGATTGGAAAAAATAAAAACAAACTAATGTATATTTTTCAACTTCCTGGTGCTTTAACCTTTCTTAAGAAAAGACTCTGGGGACATAATTGAAGGAAAGTGTTTTTCTTTAGCAGATGGATTGCTTTCCTCAGATAATATTTTAGTTATGCCAATAAAATGAAGGGTACCCAGAAAACCATGAAACTGCCAGCAGTTGTTAGTGTACGACTATTACCAAGGCAGAAATGAGGCCAGAGCAGTGATAAATGTGCACATCTCTCCCTCCATCAGCTGAGGAATGACCTGGATACACTTTACATCTGAGCACCAAGTGGGCCAACATTTTTCACAGCAGCACTTAATAGTGGACATTAACTTAGCCCTCTCCAAAAGGGCTGACCCCGAAGCTACCCTCTGTGGTTCTCCAAACTGTAATCACTTCTGCAGTCTGTAATTTTATCAAATCGCATGCACCTTTTCCAGCCACTTATTGGCCAATTAAGTCAAGTTCTCACTGAGGGGGTCCAGCTGGCTTCAAGTTATCTTAGATGAATTGATTGAAGACATTCTGCAATCTATGAACCCAGTTTAATGATCTAGGTGATAATACTTGTAATTCTTCTCAGTCAAGGGAATTTGCTGCAGCTGTTGTCTGCAAATCCGTGTTCTGATACAGTGAAGTACCAGAAGAGCGTTAATCCACCCTTGGAGTTTATGGTGATGGCTGCATTGTGAAATGGGAAATTTAGCATTCACACAGCATTGCCAAGCAGAGACAATTTTTTTGTTGATGTGTTTTTTATTTTATTCTATTGTGAGTGTTAAAGAGGTTACATGGAAGAATACATTATTGATAATACTTAAAATTGGAGACTGTACAGCAGTATAAAACAGCCTACTAAAATATTGCATAAAATGTTTGAGCTGGAAAATGAGGTTTGCCTCAGAGCATGAACATACCATTTTTAAAATTCGGAGGTGGAGCAGAGCTCTAGAAATAAAGCCACTGGGCCAGATGAGCTCCCTAAGACATTCCAACTGTCTGGAGTCAGTTTTGCTATTCTAGAGTTAAGCTGGTATAAATAAGACAATAATCTGTCTCTTTTTTAAAAACTGATAAATCTTTTATAGAAGACATAAATAAATACAGGGAACAGGTGCTACTTTCAGCCATACCAGAATAAATCAGGAGTAGCCTCACGCTTACATGGTGTACACTGATGAAGAATCTGCCTCTGAGACTAGAGTCCTTCCCTTCCCCAGATTTAGAGCCCTTGAAGTGCTAATGAAGGAGTGCCATACTTTGACGCAGGCCTGGAGTGTATCTCCAAGACCTGCAGTTGCCTGCATGAGGACCTATGAAAACAAAGAAATAATCATATTTGCTTGCTTTGGTGGCATGTGCCTCTTTTCTGAGCCCCAGGAATGCTAATTCCTTCCCTATGAAACAAATAACGTAACTAACACTAGGTAATATTTCTCATGTTGAAAATTCAAAATACTTAGTAATGAAATATCCTATAGTGCATCTGTGAAGTTTCTGTTTGCGAAAGGGGATGGCTGGGGTTTGATTTCCTTGCAAAAGCAGCAGCTGCTATATTAATTTATGCTGTGCTGCAGACACCCATTCGCTTCTCAGTCACAGGGACTTCCCTCCTGCGTGGCGTGATTGAGCTCAGCTCTGCCAACGCCTGCCTTGCTGAGAGGCTCTGCTGTGTTTGAAGAGATTTTTTTTTAACCTGTAGCATGAAGGGAAAAATCACTTTTTTATGGGATACTTTTTCAGAGAGTTATGCAGGTTTCCAGCTCTCCCTGTGCTCGCATCTTCTGAACATGCCATCAGAGATCTCCCAGCTGTCATGGCCAGAGGGTTGTGCTGGGTGAGCAAAGCCCTTCTCCCCACCACAGCCTCAACCTACCCTTGTGTGAGGCCAAAGCCTGAGTTCAATGGGGCTTCTAATTTTTTTTGTGGACTTGGATCAAGCTGTGTTGGGAAACTCAAGTCTGTTAGGCAACTCACTGTGTATTTCAAGCATAAGTCTTTGGGGATTTGAAAAGTGTTGTAAAAATTATACAAAACGAGGATCTTCTCTTCAGATAATTTGGCTGGATGAAGGAGCCACAGATTGAAGAAATGGAGCTGCTTTGCCTATGTGTGCTGCTGGTGCATCTGGGGAAAACTGTGCTACCTCCGGCAGGTCAGTTTTCCAGTCACAAGGCAGGGATCACAGCACGAACTTCTGCAGAGCTCTGGGTGGCTGCAAGCTCAGGACATTTGGTGTCAACATCAGTGTAAGTAGGTTGGACTGAAACCCTGTGGATTCACAGGCTGTAGTTGAGTTCCTGGGACCCCCACCTCTGGGGAAGATGGACGCACGGCGAGGATCCCCAGGCAGCCCTTGCCCATGGCCCTCTCCTCCCAGAGATGCTGTGGCCATCAATCCAGAGTAGGGATGTCTCCTTGCCATGGTCTGTGCTGGCTGGGTACAACGCATAGCTTTCCAGGGGATTTGGGGGGAAGGGGGTCAGACGTGCTTTGCCATTTATGAAATTAGTGAGCCGTAATTTCATACATGCATGCAGTAGGAAATGTCTTTGATGCTAACCATAGAGAATAACTCTGAAATTAACTGCACCAAGGGCATGCTCCTGCCTGACTGGGTTGATCTGCACAGAGCTGTGCCTTGGTGTCGCGTTGGCCATGCTTCAGTGGACGCACATTGTGCTTGCCCTGCTGTTGATGCTCAGAAGGGAGAATGGGGCCAGGGATCTCTCCCCGTAGCGGGGCTTAGATTAAAGTGTATATGACTAAGGAAGCTTGGTATGGCCACAGAGAACATCTTGTTCCCTATATTTAGCCATAGGCAATGTCAAGTACTATATGTTATATGAGTGCTTTAATCCAGTCCTGTAGGCCTTATTTTAGAGGTTGACTGTGTGAGTCAAAGGGCTTAGTTTTAAAATAACAGTCCTAAAAAAAATACTTGATTTTTCATCTTTGCCACCCAGAGCAGCAATACGCAAATTAGAGGGCTGCTTTGCCTGAGACAGAAAGCAAGAGCTCTGCTCTTGCAGTCCTGCAGCATCTCCTGCCAGGGCCAGGCACTGTTGTGGCAGCAGCCCTGGTGCAGTGTTACATTTTCACCGTGGATGCACTAAAAGGAGGGGTTAATTAGCATGGCTGCCTTTGAGCCTCTGCTTGAGACGGAAGAGAGAGTTATTCAGTAACACTAGCCAGCTTCCAAACACTTTATGGATTTTGGCAAGAGGCATCACAGTCATAACATTTGAATATTAGCACTTTATAGCTCTGCCACACTAACAACTGCTAATTAGGCAGCTTGGACATTGCTGAGCACTGCCTTGAACCTTGTGTAGTAATTTACACCTATGCACAGGCACAGCTCTAATATAGGAACATTTTACGCCCAGTTCACATGTACGGAGATGATTAGCAGTGGCAAAGCCAGCAGAAAGCCTGATATTAGATTCCTCTTTCGTTCCCCCTTCTCCTTTTCAGGAATTAATTTTCCTTTCCAGGAACACCGGGGGGTAGAGTGTGGGAAAATCCTGGGCTGCCGACTCATCCACCCCAGCATCTTTGGGCAACTTGCTGTGATAAGTCACAGAATGGAATATATTTCAGCAGAGCACAACCACTTTTAACTGGCCCAGGGAAGTCATCCTCCAAATAACCTCCCATAGCTTTATCAAGATCTAGAGATGTGTTTTCTTCCCATGCCAATAGATCAGTATTTCTGTTGGCCAAGCAAAACAAAGTTAAAATGTTTTATATTTTATACTTGAGTGTTGTTTTCTCCAGTTTTCATTGTGCTCTGCCTTTTGTGTACATGGACTTAGAAAACCCCTATCTATTATTTGCAGTGTTAAATTCTGTCACCTCCCTCCTCCCTGCCCCATTCCTTTTACTAATACTAGGGTGATGACGTTGTCTGCTCCTCATACAGCTATGTGCAATTAACATACCAGCATTCTGATACTCTTCTGCAGCTGTGTTGTTTGAGGTGTGATAAATAAGTGGTGAGTGTGGGTCTCCTGCCCCAGAGGTGACTTGAGTTCCTGTTGCTTGTTGAGGCTGCTGTCCCTGCTGGTGTTAGCCATCAGCTAAGCCATGCATCGAAAAACCTCTTCCTGATGTAAGTACTCTTGGCATTGCATTTCTAATGAGCATCATGTTTGTGGTGTCCGCACTATAGACCTTCTCCTGCTGAGGCAAGCTGATGTCTCATGGAAGAGCTCTTCCTCATCTACTCCTCTTCCCTGGCTCATAGGCAAATGCTGGGTTTTCTGAGCCTACTTGCTCAGCTCCATACCAGGTTTGTTTCTGAGCTGCTGGGAGCCATTTCCTGGGCTGGGTTACTAGGAGCAGAAGTAATTTCCCATGGTCCCTGGGGAATGGGAGTACCCTGGAGATCTGGACAGTGGCTGCTCCCTGGTTTGCAATGCAAAGGAAATGGATTCACCAGAATTAAACATGTATATCTTCTTTTTAAATAATACCTTTTTTTTTTAGTTTCTTTTAAAAGAAAGCAGCTGTGACATTATATAAACAGATAAAAAATAAGGGTCAGTCTGATGGGTATTTCTCTGGGAAAAGTCCAAGGTGCTTATCTCATTATTTCTTGGACTACTTTAAAATCAAATATGTCTTTCCCTTATGATAAACTGTCCTTGCTGCTGGTGGGAATAGACCTGGATTACATTTGTAATGATAGGTAGGAGAGAGTGTGAGTTTGTTTGTTTGGTTTTTTTGCAATTTCCTAATTATTTTTATATTACTAATTACTAAGATCCTGAGCCCTGGGTGCTTAATTCAAGGTGTCTACAAATGGCCACAGAACAAAGCAGGACTGAATTTCTGGAGGGTTTAGACTTAGGTGCATAGCATGGCTTGGGAATTTGGGCTTTTTCTGACAGTCTGTGTTGAAGTGTTGAAGCTCTTTAATATAAAAAAAGTTAGCAATGAAAGCTTGCAATCAAATAAACAACAACAGGGCAAAACTGTATTTCACCCTCTGTAATTTGATCTGTAAGAAATGTAAATCACTCATCCAGAAGAGAGAGATTTTCAATTAGTCCTCTTTTCTTAAACATGCAAATCCCCCAGCCATGTTTAGCAGCACAGTTTTGCCCTAACTCTGCAGAGAATTCCCAAGCAACCTTTAATAGACGGCCATGCCTTCAGGCTTGTCCACTTATGTTTTCTCTCCTGCCTGGGCACAAGATAGATTATGCATATTATTATTCATAAGTGCCACGTATTGAAAGCATAACCACAGGCATGTTTGCAAATGGTGGGCTTGCCCCAGCTGTCCCCACTCATGTGAAACATTCCTGCTCTCCAATGGACCCCTCCAAACCATCCCCTCAAAATCGGTGCTATTTTATTGCCAGACATCCTGGCATGGAGAAGGACTTGCAAAATGACCCATGGACTTCAAAGGTGGCTAAAATTGAGGGAACTATTCCTCATTTTCCTCCTGCAGAGGTTCTTCCAACTGATGCTTTTGTTGCCTCTCCCTGACCCCTGAGGCTAGTGCTGCCTTGTAGGGCACTGAGGAGAAGGCTCTAGCCCAAGGTGCCAGGAATCATGGAAGGCAGTGATATAAAATATGTGTTCCTCATTAAATAATGGAATTTTTGTGACTGGTACAAGAAACAATAAATAGTTAGTACAGAAGAACTGAGAAGTAAATAGGTGGGAGTCTCATGGACTGGATGTTATTTGATCATTCTTAGATAAAGGGTAAATATAACTGCTTTTCTGTTCACAGAATGTAGTTTTAGAATAAATATATATTTTTTATTCTGTTGTTGCATATTACACCATTTTCCAGAGAATTTGAGTGTGTTGGTATAAAGAATGGGGTTTTCTCTTCCTCAGACATACTAGATACAAGAAATTTTCAGTTTGCCATAAAAATTATTTTCAAAAAATATATAATTATTAATAAGGAATATAATTTAAATAAATGTTTTGAATGCTAGTGGCTACAATTAAGTATAGCCCTGTGTTTCTACAAAAGGTCAATTATGATTCTAATTACTCTTATGTAAACTAGATAATGCTTGAACTGCAGTTATAATTAATATATATGCCTTATTGCCAACTTATTGCATTTTTGACCATTAGAATCTGGACAGCGTTATTATGTCTGGACAGTCTGAACGAACATGTCAATGGATGTGAAACTCTTTGGGCTGATTTTCAGTTTAATGATGACATAACAGTATTAGCTCAAACTGCTCCACACTGGGATAAGTCTGTGACATGAGAGTGGGGCAGAAGAGTTGTGTGTTCAGTGATGGGAAGGACTGCGCCAGTAGAGCAGGATGAACTGCAAAGAGATGTAACAGGGCTAGAAATACAGTTGCAATGTCTTCCTTCCTTGGAAAAGTCTTGCTGATCTCCAGGGGGAACATAGCAGTCAGGAAACGTCTTCTAGGTGTTTTTCTTCTCTCTCCATGGAAAGGCATGGTGGGAAGTGCTTTTCCTGGCTGTGGATGGAGCTGAGCTGTGTGACAAGAGATGCAGCTGCTTCTTTATTCTGCAAAGGGCTCTAATTTTTGGCTTCCAGAGAGCAGTGAAGCCATTACTTGAGCATCATTACCCAAGCACAGCTCCACTGTGCAGCGACAGTGGGCAGGAGCCCCACTGCTCGACTGCCCCTGCCTTCCTGCACTGCCCTGGAACCCATGGGCACAGTTATGGCTGCAGCCCAATTCAAGTCTGCCCAGGACATTTCTGTTCTCAGGTACCAACTAAAGAGTAGAGGCAGAATAAAAACTTTGTACCCTGACACACTTTTTCAACATCCTTTCCCTTTCTTTTACCTGTGGAGGATGCAGGATGCTGATCTCTGTCTGAGTAGGTCCTGAGGTGGGCTCTGTGTTGGCCTGTCCCTGTTCCTCCCCCAGCACTGATTGGGATCCAGCCAGCAGCTGCCATACGCTGGCTATGATGGGCATGGGACTTGGACAAGGGATCCTCACACCACCCTGGAGATCAGGTACCTTCTGAAAAACCTACTGAAGGGTATTAAAGCCTGACAGAGGTGTGTTCTCCCCTCCTGCTGGGGGTAGCACGGGATGGAAAGCTTAGCCTAGGGTGGAAGCAATGACAACTGAAGTACCCCTAAACTGGTAGAAGCCAGGACCATGGAGGCAGTCTGAGGGTTGGATGTTGCATGCGGGTTTTCAGCATGCTCAATGGGCAATTTTTAAAATAGATGCAATTAAAGGTAAAATGTAAGGAAATGGTGCCAAAGATGCACCTTTAACCTCCAGATAGCTGGCCTCTCTGTTGGAAGAGGCTTTGCCCATACCCCTAGCTGCCACTAAAGCTTGTGGAAAGTACAAGCATACCTGTTCCCACACAGACGTGGGACAATTCAGAATGTGCACAGGGCATCTGCACTGCTGGCCTTGGCAGAGGAGAGAAAGCTGGGAAGGAAAGCTCAGCACCTCCACTTGCAGCTGTGTGTTTATGTAGTGGAGGTAAGCACAGGAAAAACAAATGTCTCCATTTCAAATATGCTTGACGTGCCCCTCTCTCACCACCAGGACCAGGGTTGCTTTGCCCTCCCTCTGCTCAGCTGAGCAGTGAAGGGACAATGGTGCTGCTCTGGGCTGGAGGGCTCCTGGGGGCCCAAGGAGACACTTTCTTCATGGAAGAAAGTGGGTGTTACGACTCCTTCTCTCACACTTTCTACCAGGGACGGGTTAAAAACTGAAGTCAGATCTCCAGAGCTGCGTGGGGAAATATTCTGGAACTGCACCTCTGTTACCTCTCTGACCAGAGGCAGGAGAGACACGTTCAGAGGTTTATGCAAACCTGTGAGAAACCCAATTCTTTGTTTTTAAAACCCTTCCAAGGCCCTCTTCAGCCCATGATGCTAGCCTTGGACACAAATATCTTGGATGCTTGGATCTGCCTTGGAACATCCTCTGGGTGCTTTTAACATAAAAACTCCTGCCTCTGTGGCCCTGACCCTCTTTAACAGCCTCGCCGTCTCTCTCTACAGTGGCAACGCATCATCTCCTCTCAGATGTCACTGAAAAACATTGCTTAACCTCTGTGCATCTCCTTTCTTCCCTTCACCATTATTACCCTGTGCTGTGATTACATTTATGGCTGTGGGAAGTGTTGGAGCATGGCTTTCCTGGGAGGCAGGGCGCGGGTGTCTGCTGCATGGGATAATGGGCTCCAGCTCTGGCCCGGGAAGTTGGTGCTGGGGTGAGAAGGAGAGTGTGCATCTCTGCGCCTGCTCATTCCTTGGCCCCTCTGCCGAGCTTGCTGACAAGGGACAAGGGTGCCAATTAGTGTCAGTCGCACGGGTAGCCAATGATGGGGACACCTGTGCGCCCGGGCCACGCGGGCCAGCGCCTCGCTGCCACCGCCTCAGCACAGCTGTCAGATAGGGACAGCTCTGCCACGGCTGACCTGTACCCCTTCAGAGCCAGTGATTTAAGAGGTGAAAGACATGAGGTGCCATTACCCACCCCCGGCAGGGCACAGCAGCTGAAATGGCTGTGGAGCCCACAGCTGCAGCATGGGGACTGGGTTTGTCCTGCTGCTGGAAAATGCTTGGTAAAGATGCAGTGCTTTATCACCCTCTGTGACACTATGTTACTTTACAGTGCTGTGGTTTACAGTATGTTTATAAGGCTAGATCAGTCTCCATCCATCTCCTACCTTCTAACGTGCAACGGCTGCTCATTGCTACATTTGTCTTTGTGAAGAAGAGTGATAACTCTTCACTCAAGTAAAGATAAATATTACAGAGAATCACCTGTCATTTGTGGGTGTGTATCGTGCAGTGTTTAGTGTGAGCAGATGAACTGTATACATGCTTGCAATGCACAAATGTTTTATATACATGTGCAGGTGTGTGTCTAATATTGATGCCCCCAGACATACACAAAGTTGCATGTATGGTGGGCAAGTGCTCACTGTGCACCTCTCTGTAGGAAAGCTGTATTCATATGTGTACATTCGAATGCAAAAATATTGTCAGGGGAAAAAAAAGTCAAGTCACTATAGATAGCATCATGGAAAATTAGAGATGAAGCTGAGAATAGACAGCATTAATAACCCAGGCTGTTATGTCACCAGTCAAGTAAGATGCCTTATGAAGAGGAAAAAAGAGCACATGGAAATCTTTAAGTAACGTACACAAGTGTCATAGGCACCGGCACCCAGGAGCACGTGCATTTAAAAGGATGAGTGTGTGTGTGTTTGTGCGGGTGTGTTTTATGCATCTGAAAAGGCTCCCTGAGACAACTGAACACAAAGCCAGCACATGTTTGTGTTAGGTTGAGATGGTGGCATTAAGATGATTCTATGACTCTATTAGCAGGGTGTTATGGCTCCAATTTCACTTAACATCTGAGTTCATATTAAAATATGCCCTTGGCCTGACAAGGCATTATTAACTTGCATTTAATAAAAATAAAATATTACATTTAAAAAAATTGAAAGCTGACAAATTTGATTTAAATGAATACTGAACTCCAGGCAAATGTGTTGCTTGAACTCTGCCTGCTGTACTGGAGCTGACAGGAAGCATTAAAGTAATCCTGAGTGGTCAATATGTGATTAAATATCACATGTCAAGCTTAGCAGGAATGTTCCTTCCGAAGAAAATTATATTGTTAAAAATAAGTGACAAATTCTAAGCAGCTCCTTCAAATTCATAAAGATATGTGGAAGAATGGAAGCTTGTAATAAACTAGGATGTCTGCAGGAGACAGAGAATATAGTCTCGTGCACAGAGCCATATAGAGCATGTACAGATAATCAGATAAAAATGATTACACATATTTGAAGCAATAAATTTTCTTTGCATTTGCCATAGAAAATAAAGAGAAGAGACATGCTATATTTTCACACCATGTTTTCATCTGAAAGCTTTTGCTGTCATGCTGTTCTATCTAAAGGGATTATTTATTTATAGACACTCAAGAATCTATATGTGTACATACATGCATAGACATATATACACATGCTAAAGCCATTGTCAGCAGTATTTAGAGTGAGAAAATTAGAGCTAAGTTAGATTTTAAAGGAAATAATTGTAACATTAATAATAAAATGCCCACCCTACCCTGTCATTAGATGTTTGGGAACACTAATGCTTCATGGCTATCATCTGTTACAGATTCCAGCTGGGAGAACATGCTTAAACATGACCAACTTTCATCATGTGTTTGATGAAAGACAGACATAGATGTCATTGCTCCCCACTTGCTTCAGCAGGATCAATCCAGGATTACCAGAGTGCAATAAGGGCAGTGTCCAGCAGTCTATTTAGATTAGACATAGCAGTAAAATATCAGAATCTACAGCCTCAGATAAATGACTTGATATGCCTGGGTCAAGAGGTTACCAAAGCCAGGTGAGATCTGAGACCTATTTATCACTGCCTGAGCTCAAATTAAGTTTTAAATATTGTCAAAAATGAAAAACTGCTGCCAGATGGTGTCAAGTTAATTCATCTCACTGTAGTCAGAAACTGTCCTTTAGTTCCATCATGGTGACTCCTATCCTGAATTAGAGGGGTGCCTGTCAGAGAACCTCCTTTAGCAAGGAAGTAGGGGCTCTGCTCAGCCCTTGCTTCCTGCTTACAAGATGGATTTGTTGCATTTCTGTGGTGTGTGGCTACAGGACATCTGTACCACACACAAGGGTCTGAGACACAGACCTTCTTACAAAGCAGCAGACGTTAGGTGGTGAGATTTGAGGCCTCTTTAGCTCCTACTTGATTAAGAAACCTGCTATTCTACCCACCTGGTCCAGGGAATGGGATTTGTTGATCTGTAGAAAGAGGCATTTGGGGATGAAGACTTTGACTCTGGTGTGTTAGTGCAAAGAACCGTGGAGCTCTTCCACACATTGCGCAGGGCTGGCACAACTGGCCTGCTCTTTTCCTCTGCTCCTGTTTCCATTTCAGGGCTGTAAGAAGCATGCCACCCTGCCTATCCTTGTCGTCCCCTGGGCAAAGGTTGGGATATGTTTTAGTTTACAGTGTTCAAGGGAATACAAAATGACATCCATCAATTTTATGCTTCTTCTCTCTCCCTCGTCCATCTGCTCTTCTTCCCGAGCCCTGCCTTCAGCTCTGGCTTCAAGCATAGTGCTGGAGCCCTCCAGCAGCAGGGAGTCTCCTGAGGCAGTGGGAAGAGGGTGTCCCCGGATCAGGGCTTCCTCCACTCTGATATGCATTTATACTGGCTGCCTTGGATCTCCCTGCAAGCCGGGTTACAGCCCCCAGCCCTTTGGTGTAGACAGGGGAGGTGAGGACCCTGTGAACAAAGGTCCAGCTGATGGGGAAAAGAGAAGCAGCAACCAGCAGCACAGGAGGCTTCTATACCAGGCCTGGCCTGCTGGTGCCAAGGTGCCTGAGAACTCTGCTTTCTATGGCTATCACGTACTGCTCTGTGGGTTTTGGCGTGCCTGAGTAAGGGCGTTGTATGTTTGGAGTGATCATTCACCACCAAGCCAAAGAACCTCAGATTCCCTTATCCCCAGAAGCCTTGTCGCCAGCTCCATCTTTTCTCTGGTTGTATGAGTAGAGGAAAATACAGGACTTCTCTAAAGTCCACCCGAGCTAGAAGGGTCCTTTCTCAGACACTATGGGAAGATAGCATCTTGTGGTAACAGTAAAATCAGAAGTGGAGCGAGAGATGCTCAGAGCTCTGCTGTGCCCTTTGCAAGGAGTGGTTTGAGTTGGAAACTGGTTGTGTGCTATTGCAGTAGCATTGTTAACAATGCAAGGGCATTGTTATTTGAACAGGGGAAGAAACCAAAGCCAAAGGATGGTTAATCTTTTCATGACAAGGTGATACTCTGCCTTTTGGGCTGGCTTGTTTCTGTGCTAGCACGGGAAATGGTATTTCACTGGAGTAGGAGAATGTAGTGTTGTTCTTCTGCCTTGCATTACTGAAATAGGGTCAGAGCTTGACAGATGTATGTGTACCATGGTTTTACTATCTCCATACCTCCTCCCCATGTGGGAAAAATACCATTCTCATTTCCAGTATCCGATTTCTTGTGGGGTGCAGGAGTTGAAGCTGCAGAGGCATCTCTGAGCAGACCCAGCTATGGGGAGCGGGCTGGAACCATGGTGAGGGCCTGCCTGGGCAGCCAGGGTGAGATGTTTGGCTGTGCGTCCTCCTGCCTTCACACCTCTCCTGAAGAAGAGAAAGACTTTGTCATAAGGACAAGTGCTGCTGCAGCCAGGGACTGAGAGCATGTCCGTTTGGGATGCAGATGAGACAGTTCCCAGCAATCAGAAGGATGGGGTAAAGTGGGACACACTAGCAACAAGCAAATTATCAAGCCTGTAAGCATAAAGATTGCAAATGTCTCCTGGTTTCTTAAATTATTATTTTTGGCAGGGTTGCATATGTTCTCTGTGCTCATTCCATGAATCCAGCTGATTATTATTCCAATCACCAGAGGAAGAGAGAGTCACATTAATTTGTAGTAATTAATAGCACTGATGCATTTGACAGCGCATGTTAACAAGCCTCTTTGATTGTTTGGATCTCTAACTGCGGCCCTTCTTGTTTGCATCTCCTCCGAGGAATTCATAATATCAAAGCTTAACGGTATCTGATACTTGTCAAAATGCAATTTATAAAAGTTTAATTCTTTTATTGATTTAGTTTGGTTTTGATGCCTGCAGAGTCAGCTCCCTTGACAGAACTTAGCGGATTCAAATGCTTGTCACCAGCTCGGCCTCCTTTTTGCAGGGAACAATTGCCATAGGCCAAGCCAACAGGCATGGTTTAATTGCCATTAATTAAAAGCATAAATCTCTTTTTTCTTCAGTTGCTCTGCTCTTAAAGGGGGCTGCATCTCTCTCTCTTTTCCTGTGTTTGTCAGAACACCTT
>NW_020897760.1:5238242-5273242 GCF_003984885.1 Neopelma chrysocephalum | reverse complement strand
AGCCCGTCCCTGCCGCTCACTGCCCCAAGCTTCAATCGGGCCATTGATTAGCGCTCTAAGTGCCGCTCTAATTAGCTGCCTGCTAATTAACGAGCGGCGCCCCATCCGAGTTCTCTGAGTGGCACCTTCGCTCATCGTTTTGATTCGGCTGTTGCTGATTTATTGGGACGGGGAGCTCCGTGGCTTTGCCCGCAGTCAGACGGGTGGGATAGATGGAAAAGGGGGGGTCATCCAGCCAAAGGCTGAGGGGACACAGGGCAGCAGCTGTCAGCATCCACCCTGGCCTCAACAAGTACAAGGAGCGTCCCGCTGGTCTCCTCGCCCCCCGAGGGTGCAGGCAGGAGGTGGAGGGCGTTTTGCGTGAGATGCCCCCGCGTGGGGCTGGTCACGCTCTGGGAATCCGAACCGGCCGGCGGTGCCCGCGGAGGAGCAGGACAGGCCGAGGCTGCCGGCGCTCCGGGCTCTGCGGAGCCCGGCCGAGAGCGGAGCGGCTGCCCCGGGCGGGGAAGGGCTTCGCGCTGCTTTCCCCCAGAATATTTCTACACAATGGAATCGAGGATTAAAAAATAAGAGGAAGGAAATGAAAGGTGTTCACTCTTCAAGAACATGACTTTAAGCCCTAAATCCCGATTCCGGGACGGGGAGGTGTATTGTGAGTTAAAGGATTATGCTAGTGTAACATATTACCCCGAATCCCTCATTCCCCCCGGGATAATTAGGACATAGTTTGGGTAAATTGCAAACCAAGACAGCAGGATAAATACAGCCGCCGCGGGCTGCTTCCCTGCTGCAGAAAACCTGCCTGGGCATTTGTAGATATTTAAGTGTTTTTCCCTTTCTCCTGTTCTTTCATTTTACTCCTCAGTTTTCCTCCTTCTTCTGATCCCTTTTCTTCTCCTCATTCCTCCAAAAGCCCCGATCTGTAGGGACGTGCTGGCAGGAGGTCACCCCGCTGTACTGCCAACCCAGCTCACACCGGGGCTGCGGCTCCTGCGCTGCCTCCGGCCTCGTCCGCGCTGGGCGCCCGTCGGGGACAACGGGGGCGGCCGCCACCGCCGCCCAGCGGACACGGGCGGACCTGCACCTCTTTCGGGCCCGCCGCCTCTGCTCCCTCACCGGCCTCCGGGCGCAGCATCGGTGCCTAAAGCCCGGCGGCAAACCGTACGGCTGGCTTCCCCCGGCTGCCCGCGGGCCGGCTGGCGGCCATATGGAGCCGTCGGGACGGAGCGGGCGATGCTCGGTAGCAACGGGCTGCCCGAGGGCAGGCTTCCCTGCCGTCGAAAAACTTCTTCCGAAGTGCAGCAGTGGGGCCGGGACCTGTCCCGCCGCACTACCCTTCGGGTGTGGCACCGGCGACTGGTGAATCCCAAGGAAGCACAGCGATTTATATCAGCGAGGACCCAGAAGCTCCTCGCCCCCCTCCATAAGAGGGAAGGCCGGCCCCAAGCCGTCGGAAGAGAAGCCGAAGGTCGCGGCAGTCTCCACATTGGCATCTCTCATGTCGGGGCGCAGCTTCGCATCCCACACCGCTGTCCCGGGACTGCGGCGTCTCACGTGGATCCAAACACTCGCAACGAGTTACCGGCTGGACACGGTCTCTCGCTCCCGTTGAGCTCCCCAAGCGCTTCCCGCACTTCTCCGCAGCTCTGAGCGGGACGGCTTCCCCAGGAAACAAAACGCGGTGGGAAACGGGGTGGAGGCGCACCCGCACTGCCACCACATCCGCATAGCACTGTGCAGGGCCGGACAGGGCACTCCCGGTACGGGGCAGGCAGAACGATGAGGGGGTTAGAAAGGACCCTTGTGTCCTCACTCCCTGCTCCTCACTCCAGGCTGGTGGGGGGGTCCCATCACCGGGGCAGCCTCTGTATGCGAGGCGGAGATGCCAGTGACCCTACACCTAAGGTAGCCCCTAGTGCCCTCACTGAACACCAGCACCCGAAAAATGCCTCTTGGGCTCATCCTGCCCTAATCTTTCCCTGCGCCTCCACTGCTGTGCCCAGTTCCCTTGTGCCCCCGAGGTTTGGTGCCGCGGATATTGTTTTGGGGGCTGGTTGGGTCTCGGGTCTACTGGAGGCCGGGAAGGGAGGTGTAGGGCTGTGCTTCATAAGACCCTGAAAATGGCAATTCCTACTAAAATAAAACTCGGAGAACTCTAAATCATTCATTATCACCTTTATAATTACTCTTCTAATTAGCTTGACACGCTGCTTCATCAGAATTAATACGACGTCTTGTCGTTGGCACTTCCTATTATTCTGACATTCAACCAGGGAACCGTCCCGGGAACACCGGACGATACTCTCCGGGAGGATCCGCTCCAGTGACCGGGGGAATAGGGGCCCGACGGGGCGGCGGCGGCGCGGACAGGTCCGGGAGGGAGCGGGAGCGCGCCCCTGCCTCTCGCGGCCGTGCCCGCCGCCGCGGCTGATTGGCTGCGGCCCGCGCTGCGTCAGCCCCCTCGCGGCCCTCCGCCAATGGGGGCGGACGGCGGCGGCGGCAAAAGCCCGGGTTTATAATAAACGGCGGGGGGGCCGCGGCGGCTGTGACGTCACGGGGGGAGTCGCCGCCGCCGAGAGGAGCTCGGTGGGCACGGGCGGGCGCGCCGCAGTGGCCGGTGTCCGCCCCGCTCCGCGCCCGCAACTTCCCGCAACAAAGTTGGGTAGCGGCCAGCCGGCCCGGCGGCGATGTGGGGCTCGGCGGGGGCCACACGTTAGTGTCGCCCGCGCCACCGGTGCGCTGATTGGGGTAACCCAGTTCTGCCCCCCCACATCCCTTCTCCTCCACCCCCGGTGAGACCCCCGCGGCCGCCCACGGGGATGCGGACGCGGCGCTGAACGGTCCGCCATGGAGGGGCCGAGCGGGTCCAGCTTCGGGATAGACACGATCCTGTCGGGTGGCAGCACCGGCAGCCCTGGAGTCATGAACGGAGATTTTCGCCCCCACGGCGACGGCCGGCCGGCGGATTTTAGGAGCCAGGCCACGCCGTCCCCCTGCTCAGAAATCGACACGGTGGGGACGGCGCCCTCGTCGCCCATCTCGGTGAGCATGGAGCACCCCGAGCCGCATCTAGGGGTGGCGGAAAACCTCCCGCCGCCGCCACACCACCTCCACCTCGGCCCGCACCCGCCGCCGCCGCCGCCGAGTTTGCAGCCGTCGCCCCCGCAGCCACCGCCGCCCCAGTTGGGCTCGGCCAGCTCCGGCCCCAGGACTTCCACATCTTCTTTTTTAATTAAGGACATTTTGGGCGACAGCAAACCGCTGGCGGCGTGTGCACCTTACAGTACCAGCGTCCCCTCTCCCCATCACACTCCCAAGCAGGAGGGCAGCGCGGCCCCGGAGAGCTTCAGGCCCAAACTCGAGCAGGAGGACGGCAAAGCCAAGCTCGACAAGCGCGACGACACGCAGGGAGACATCAAATGCCACGGTAAGTACGGCCCGGCCCGGCTCCGCACCGCCTCGGCCGCCGGTAAAACCAGGGCCGCTGCGTTCGGCCTTATCGGTGAAACGAAAATCGTGGGGAAAATCTGCAGTAGGAGCGCTTGCTCTGCCGGGACCACTCGGTGATCCTCTCTACCGCGGGGATAAGGTCGGTAGGAAATGAAATCTCTTTTTTTTTTTTTTTTCCAAATTTAATATCTGTTGGCTTTTCCTCCTCTTTTTCTTTTCTTTTCTTTTTTTTTTTTTTTTAATTTAACTTCCCTGTTTTTAAGAAAATAACCTAAGCAGTGGGATCGCATGGGAAATCAGACTGTATTTATTTTTAATGCAAATGCGCATAAATGATTCTCCGGCTTTCTAAGAACCGGCTGCTCAGCTACACTTATTGCCTTCAGCCTTTTCATTTTTGCTTATTCGATCTAAAATAAAATTAAGATTAAAAATTCCATTTTCCCAGCAGTCAATAACAAATAAACGAAAAAGAACTTTTATTTAAAAATAAAATAATAATAACAAGTCGGCCCGCGGTCGGCAGAGGGAGGTTGAAGGGCTTTGTGCGTTTGGCAAAACCCTCACGTTTCCCCTGAGCCGGGATAGGAGGTTTATTTTTCCGTCTTTAATTTTTTTTTTTTTTTAATTAGGGATTTCGTGCTGATGGGGAAACCCCCACCGTGCGGGGTTCGGAAATGAAAATAGCGATGTGCGCGTGGGAAGGGAAAGGGAGGAAAAGAGTAAGGAAAGACGAGCAGGGAGAGGAGATATTTTCCCTTCGGCGTCGGCAGAGCTGCCCTCCCCGCAGGCAGCCCGGTGCAGCCGAGAGGCAACAGGACACATTTTCCTTATTTTGCCGAATTGAGCTATTTTCGCCAGGCTCAGAGCAACGAGGTGCCCGCGAGTGCCGCTCGTTTTGCTCTTTAGCATTAGCATACGAGTGCCCAAACCAGATGTACAGTCTGGTCTGGCCATTTTTGTGTGCACCAACCTCCCCAGTGGGTCAATTAGGGAGATTATTGTTCTTCCTGCGGGGAAGATCAAGGAGCGCCACAAACCCGGGCCCGAATGGAGCAGGATTGACAGATCGATTTCCCGGCGTTTCGGGCCGGGGGGAGAGGGCGAGAAAATAACGAAAGCCCTGTAGTTGGCAAGCGGAGAGTGGAAATCCCGCCGTTCCCTGGACAGGCTCGCCGCCGCCGCCCCCCGCCATACTTGACCGTTCCCCCCGTGCCCCGGAGGAGCCCCTGGGGAGGGGGCGGCGGGGCCCGGTAACCGCGGCGGGGCGGGGCGAGGGCCGAGCCGGTGTCCCGCCGGCCCTCACCGCGCTTCGGCTCGCTCGCAGGGACAAAGGAGGAAGGCGATCGGGAGATCAGCAGCAGCCGGGACAGCCCGCCGGTGCGCGCCAAGAAGCCTCGGAAGGCACGGACCGCCTTCTCCGACCACCAGCTCAACCAGTTGGAGCGCAGCTTCGAGCGTCAGAAGTACCTGAGCGTGCAGGACCGCATGGACTTGGCCGCCGCGCTCAACCTCACCGACACGCAGGTCAAAACCTGGTACCAGAACCGGAGGTAAGATGGTCCCAGGCGGGGCGACGGCCCAGGGTCTCCCTGGAGAGCTGGGGGGCGGGCAGGCGCCGCTGGATTCCTGCCCGCGGTAGCCCAAGGTGGTGCGGGGAGCTCCCGACGGCTGCCCCGCGCCCTTCCCGGCGGCAGGTTGGGGGGGTCTGGCCCCTGTCACCGCTGCCGTAATTTTCTGTCTCATTACATACGGTCGCAGCCACCCTAATTCTGTCGCAAACCATTAGTGTCAGCGCGCTGCGATCTGACTGTGTACCACGGTTATTAATTTGGCCGTAGTCACCGTATGCATGTGTCGTGGGGTGCGGGGCTGGGACGGGGAACCGGGCACAGCCGGGAGGATCGCACCGTGTGCGGGCCCACGGGGCCGGTGCGCCCCGTCGGGGCCCCGGTGGTGCGGAGCCGCGCAGGGGAGGGGGCTCGCCGCCCGCGGACTCCCGCGAAACCGGGTTAGGTGCCCCATCGTGGCGCCCGCCCTGCAGCCGCCTCTTGCTCCTCCCGGCAGGACGAAGTGGAAGCGGCAGACGGCGGTGGGCCTGGAGCTGCTGGCCGAGGCCGGGAACTACTCAGCACTGCAGCGGATGTTCCCCTCGCCTTATTTCTATCACCCCAGCCTGCTGGGCAGCATGGACAGTACGACGGCGGCCGCGGCGGCCGCAGCCATGTACAGCAGCATGTACCGGACTCCCCCCGCGCCGCACCCCCAGCTCCAGCGGCCACTGGTGCCGCGGGTGCTGATCCACGGGCTGGGGCCCGGCGGGCAGCCGTCCCTCAACCCCCTGGCCAACCCTATGCCCGGCACCCCGCACCCTCGGTGAAACGGCACCGCGGTCCCCGCAACGAGCCCTTCCCCTCCCCGTCCCCAAACAAGCCCCAGCACCGCAGAGGAGGAAGCGAGGGGAAGCCGAGGGGCAGGAGCTTCTGCAGGCAGCCACCGGCCACCGAGGGAGGCGATCAGTCAGAGCAGGGACTCTTGAACCGTGAACCCAGAGCCAAGCCCGTAAGTGAAACGACCACACGCGGGGGAAGGCGGGCAGAGCCGCGGGGCGACCCGCCGACCTCGGCTCCTGCGAGGCAGGACTTGGAGCTCGGAGAGAGAGAGGGACGGAGGGGGTGGAGGAGGAGAGGGAGAGAGAGCCCGAGCCCGCTGGAGAGACAAATGGCTGCGGAGGACGGAGGGAATGAGAGCGCCTCGACCCCCGCCCGGCGGAGAAGACCGGGGAAACGGAGAACTTTGCACTGATTTTTCTCATGACCTTTTTTTTTTTCTTATTGCAAAGTGGCATGCTCCCTAATGCGAACAGAATTGTACAGACCGAGTGCTGAGTGCTATATCATATTTATTATATGTCGTCCAAAAAAAAGGAGAAAAAATTTCACTTCTATACATTAGTTTAAAATGAACGAACGTGGTTCTTCCCTATCCCTTTTCATGTCTTTTTGGATTCAGTAAAATAAATGCTTAGATGATAAAATATAGATTTTTTTTTTTTGTGACTGAAAAATTACAGGGCAAAGCAAAACAAAAAAGAAATAAACTTTATCTTTTTTTAACAAACGTGAAAATTTAAGGTAGCTAATTTCTCCGTGACAAGAACTCAAGAAATTCAGAGTAGAAAAGGCAGATGCCACTTTTTTATTTTCACTATTATGTTGAACATATTTTGAGTTTTAGGCTTGTTGTTTCTTAGCTGGCGCTGTTTTTCCCTATCTGTATTTTAAAGGAAAATCAAATCCCCCCTCAGGTGTCGTGACCCTCGCTGTTATTTTAAGCACCTGGGCAGGGCGGCGGCGGGTAGAGGCTCTGGCCCTTGGGGGCGGGCGCAACGGGACCGTGCAGGACCTGGGGATGTGGCCCCGGCCCGGCAGCTGTCTCCGCAGGGAGCTGGGACAGGCAGTGAGCACCGGCGGTCGGGGTGAGTAACGAGGGGAAACAGGCAGGGAGGGCAGAGGGGGCCCGGTGGACACGGAGCTCCCGAGCCTCGCTGGCCTTTGAACTTTATTGCTGTGTGTGACCATCTCACCCGCCTTTTCCCCTGGCAGGCATCTTTCCTGCCTAGCGCTTCCCTTCTCCATGCCGGCCGCTGGGTCTCGCGGGGGCAGAGGGGTAGCAGGTTGGGACTGGAGGCTGTGACCCTCCACTGGGCTCCGGGGACGGCTGTGTCCCCAGCCTTTGGAGGTGAACACCCCCCTGTGAAATTAGAAAGTTATACAGCAATTACCCATAAAACATTCATAAAGTCCCGTATTATCCTCTCCTCTGAGGGTTTGGTGCTTTTTTTTCCTCCTCTCTATTTTTGCTCGTGAGTCCCCTTTCTTTTGAAACAGAAGGGGAAAAAAAAAAAACAAAAACGAAAAAAGGAAAAGAGAAGCCTCCGGGCACGTTTATTTGGGCTTTGCTAATTAGCGAGCGGCTTGCTGATTTCTGTGCTAATAAATTCGCGCTAAAACCATATTGACCTTTGCCTTGATCTAACAAAAGGGGAGCGGGTCGGGAACGCCCACTTCGGTTTTCGCCCGTGTTGTGGCAGCCGCTGAGTATTGCTCCGCGCCTCCTCCGTGGCCCCCAAATACCCCCCGCAGGAATGACCCGGGAGGGGGTCCCTAAGTGGCCAGAGAAATCTGTCTGCCCGCATCGCCACCGAGGTTTTCCCGGGAAACGCACCCTATGTGGGCTGGGGAAGGAGGTAGGAAATTTTGGGCTCGTTAGGGCCTTTTCCTGAGTCTAAACAACGAATCTTTCACGAAAGGAGGCAATGCAGCTGGAAAAGCTATCCCAGGTCGTTGCTCGTGATGGCTCGGTTTTGACTGCATAAACTCTCTGAAAAGTAGTGAAAACAAGGAAGGAAAGTTCATGCAAAATAGATGTGTCCCCTTCACGAGCAGGGCCGGCCGCGGGGTGCCCACCGGGGCAGAGGCCTCTCGGTGCTTTGGGAACGGCAGAGGGAAGGAGCGAGAGAGGAGAGGGGGAGCGTGGCAGGGCTGTCGGTGCCGTGTCGGATGGTGTCTAAAGCAGGGGCTACCAGAGGAGGTGGGCGAGGAACCACCACCTCCCCTGAAACGTATTTCCAAACTCAACTGGAAAGTACGTGTAAGCCAGAGGAGGTTTGGAGCAGGAATCGCTCTCTTTCACTCTTCCTTTCCCCATTTGGGAAGTGGGCCTTTGTCCCGCTCCCGATTCGCACCGGAATGGAGCCGACCCGAGGTCAGGCTGCCCCGAGACGGGGAAGGAACGGGCTCCGTTGCTTGTTTAAAATCCCCGGCACACGGGCCCGCATTTCAGCGCGCTGCGGCAGGACAAAGAGCCAGGCGGGCGGCGGGCCGGAATGCGCGGGGCCGCCTCCCGCGAGGTGAACGGCGCGGCGCGGGGCCAGGCACCGGGCGCGGCTTGGCGCCGTTGGCTGCCGTGCCTTCCCAGACGCGCCGGCCGGGTTTCGCCCCCTTTCCTTCCTCGGACAACCGCTTTCGCCGCGGCGCCAGATTTGGTGCCGAGCTGCTGAATTCCTGCAGTCCCGGTCCCTCTCAACCCTTTACCCCTTCTGGGCCAAGGCCTGCTCTCGGCCCTGGAAGTGGTTGTGAACAAACAACCAAACCCATTTGTTGCCAGACGAACGGGATGGAGTCTCTCAGCCTTAAACAGCGGGAAATACCGGCACCCGCCGGAAAGGAGCTGGCTGTTGGTGCGCTTGGCGTGGAAACAGTCCGTGAGGCTGTAGCAGAGCTGTCAGTACGCGAGGGACCGCGGCAGCCCGCGGGGTGGCCCGCAGTGTTTGCTTTCCCCGCACCGGACAGCGGCCCGCAAGGAGCAGTTCCGGCCCCTACAGCAGCGGGGACTCCTGCACCTCGCCGGACGGCTGCGGCCCCGCCCGCTCTCAGCACCACGGACAGCTCCGGTCGGCGCGGGCGGGCTCGGCCCGCATTCGGCGTGCCGCCCCGCGAGACCGCCCGGCCTTCCAGAGGCCGGGCTCGGCCGGGCAGCACGGGAGTCTCCCGTCCACCTGGACCTCGCGGCCGCCTTCCACGGCGCTTGCCGGCGGGCGATGGTGAAGATAGAGGAGGCTGACACAGTCTCTGGATGCCGAAGCGCCACCTGGCTCGTATCCCCTCCACCCACCGCCCCGCAGAGAGCCTCTGTCCTATCCCGGACCTGGCTCTTCGGCCCTGCGCTGGGGCTGTGTGCCGACTGTTTGAGCGTTGCCTCTGCACCAGCAGGAGGGGTGAAAAGCGAGACGGGGCCGCTCCGCTTCCCCCGTGTCGCATCACTCCAGTTTGACACCGGCGCGGCCGCGGTGAGACCCGGGAGACCCTTTGGACACCCTATGCCCCGTTTCCCTTTGGTCTGTTTCCTCTGGGCCGTGCTATGTGTTTTGCAGGTGGGCACGGCGCGGGAGAACCCGTGGTACGCTCAGGCAGGTTTCGGCGACTCGCTGGGCTCCAGCTCTGGGCTGAGCCGTCCCGGCAGCGGAGCCGCGGGCAGGCTGCTCTGCTGCCCTTGGCTGACGGTCTCTCTTGCAGGATGCAACAGCAGGATGATGTTTAATTGCTTCACACTCTCGGGGGGATTAGCTTGGCCATCGTTAGGATAGAAAGTGAGAAGGGGAACTCCTCTGGAGTGAGGAACAGAGACAAGCATTGTCTTTGCCGCTCCGAGAGTGCTTGCCCTGGCGTCGGTGTGGCAGCTGGGTGCTCGGGAGCTGAATCTGCTTTCCCAGCCGGGCAAGCGAGTCCGGCTCAGACGTTGGGAACCAGTAAGCAGCACCGAATGGAGTTCCTTGCCGTGCCGGTCACCCTGGTTGCATTTACATGCCGCCCCCATGTAACGCCGTTTTGGCTCTCCGGGGCTTGGCTATCCCTCCTACAGGTTTTAGTGTTTCTTGTTGGGGTGGGTTTTTAACTTTTGTTATTTTCTCCCTTTGCAGAATTTACCTTCCTCCAAATTTACATCACACTTTTGTGCAAATGCGTGTTGTAAGTCACCCTAAGTCCTAGTTGTAGCCCACTCGAAAACCTCGAGCCCAGAGCGTGGAGTGGGTGCAGCTAGGCTGAGCTCACCTGTGGAAAGGACAAAACCCTTTATAATGTAAGAAATTTTCCAAGCCTAGGGGTGGCGGGAATGGGTGGCGAATAACCGTTTCAGGTTGGAATTACACGTTTTCCCCCTCTTCTATTCTGTCTTGCTGCTAAGCCCACGTCTCCCGCCGGTGACACCACCGGGTTTCTTCCCCAGCAGTCGGTTTATCGTCGAGCTCCGTCTGCGAGGAAAAGGGGGTACAGGTAACCTGGCCTGCCGTCCCGCGGGAGGAGCCGCCTGCTATGTTTTGGGGACAGCATCGAAGTGACCCCCACAGTCCCTTAGGGGGCACAGCTGACGGGGCCGGAGACCCATCGGGACCGGCGGGGGTCGGGCGGGTGACCCCCGAAGGCGCCTCTCCCCCGTGCCCTCGTTTCATGAAAAAGCCCCGAACTTCTCCCTTGAGCTGCTCCCGCCGTCCAACCAGCCGTGGGGCAGCCGGAACCGGTGCCTGTCTCTGCGTGTTTCCAGCCGGAGAGCAGGTCCAGCCAAGCGCCCATCGCATTAAAACTGCCTTTCCATATTCATATGCCCTATTTTTCACAAGTCGCTTCTATTAATGGAAGTGCACAAACGCCGGTCCTCAAAATCTGCGGATTTCAAAGGAACCCAAGTAAGGCGCTTTGCGCTGGCAGCGATGGGTGCTGGGCTCGACGGGACCCCCGGGGCGTCCCCGCCACGGCCGCGCCCTCCCCGGGGGGAGCCGTGCTCTGCCGGGGGCGCAGCCGCGGGCCCCAGTTGCGTCGGCTCCCGGCGGCCCCCTCGCTGTCTCGGGCCGCGCCCCGCGGGGTCGGCGCTCCCGGCCCGGGCACACAAAAGTTGTCCAAGACTGTCTCGTTCCCTCGTCTCTGGGAGCCCATGTAGGGCGCTTTAATTGCCACATTTTCAAACCGAGGTAATGGTGGGACTGTCTTAGTAATTACCTTAATGAGATAACACCTTTCTTTCCCTGAACCTACTCATTATCACGCTTCTTTTTCAAATTCCAACTACAAAGAGCTATACTTGTAAAAAAAAAAAAAAAGGAAAAAAGTGGGGGGTGAAGAGCTCTGAAATTTGTTGGAGGTCTTGTTCCCTTAAAACAAGCACTTCCATGGTTCTCAGCATATGAACAGAGAACAGTACCCAGTTCTGGGAAAGGTTGCCTAGAAGTAAACTAAACATCTGGGGTACCCCTTAATTATTCTTGGTAGGTGTCTTTAGTTTGACCTGTAGGGATGTGAGGGTGTCAAAGTGATGAATTTTAAGATGTTGGGCTGTGAAGACGTGCAGTGGCAAGACTGATGGGTTTAGGAAGGGAATGGTAACAAGGTTAGCTGCATGTGAAGTGTGAATTGAGATTTTTGCAAAGAGACTGTGATTGCAGATGGGCATAATGTTGTACCCTTGCATGAAATCTTGCTATTATTGTATAATGGTCAGACAGAGTGTGAAATGACTTATTACTTTACTTTTATTCTTTAATGAAGTTGGGTAGGGAAGGAGAACTACCAGGAAATTGATAGTGGTGGTGCACAGAAACTATATGACAGGTGCTGATACATTAAATATTTATTTAGTTTTTTGTCACAAACCCCCTCCCAATTTTATGCTATGTCAGAAAGCAAACAAAAATACAACTAGTGGATCTAGACAGTGAAGAAGACACGCAGAATTAGAGTAATATTTTCTTCTCCATCCTCACTTTCTGTAGTATACGTGGCAGTGCAGCATATACATAATCTATGTAAAATATGAGACACAAATATCTAGATCCAGGCTGTGCACACATGGTTTCTAGGTAGGTTTTCAGCTGTTCAACATGTATCTCTCTTCTAGACCTTGATGCAGGCATGCAGTGATTTGTACACTGTTATGCCCCCATTTAAATTCAAGTGTCCTCTTCTTTAGCTTGACATGCATTTGTAAATACCTCTCACTTCCTTCCATACCAAGCGCAGGTATCCGCATGGATATCATTCTAAAAACATGCAGGACAGCATCTGTCTCTGAGTTTTGTACAGCAGCGTGTGGATACACCTGGGCATCTAGGGTGGGTGGGCAGCTTAGCTGACATTTTATCACTTGTTTCACTTGCAATCAGGGTAAAACACCTATTACCAGAATTTGATTCAGTTGTGCAGCTGCACTGGTCTTGATGAATATGGAGTGAGGAAAAGGAACTAGAGCTGCTCCCTCAGGATACTGTCCTTAAAAAGAGGATTTCCCAGGTGACCAGCCTCAGGATGCCACCACTGAGAACAGTGTGGCAAATCCTGCACTTAGTGAGTTGTCTCTCTCTGAAAGCAGCTTCATCTCACTGTTTGAATACACACAGTAGAGGCACAGCTTCTTGTATGCCTTCCCCTCTGGAAGAATACAGCTCATGCTCAAAGAGCTTAAGCCAGCACCCCTCCCACACTGCCCTCCCCAGACCTTGTCCCCAGGGCCAGCATAGCCCTTTGCTGACAGTCTGTCTGTGAGTTTTTGCCCTATATTTTCTGTGGAGTCTGGCACTGTTACATTTTAATCTGAGGTCCAGAAGAACAGAATATGAAGAAAACTTGGGAATAATTGCCTACCTCTTCTGCATTAGCATACAGTGTAATAATGATGGAAGGACTATGTGAAACAGAGAACACATCTGAGGCCTCATCTTTGTCCTTGCAATAGTCTTTCAGATTTCCGTCTCATATTCTTGCCTCAACATCTGAACAAGTACAGTATTTCAGGCTTGAAGCCTGTTTCCATTAAGTCAACCCTGGTGAAGGGTTTGTTTAAAGCATGATACTGGCCTAATGCAACACTGTCCATGGAAGTGGTGCAAACGCACTGAGGGGCACAAAAGGTCCCCCGTGACATAAAAGCACATGGAGTAGCAGCTCCTTGTCAGATTTCAAGCCTGATAGGCTAGTAGGCTTGTTGTAACTTTAAATACTTTGGTTTCGTTATGAGAAGGTCTAACAAGAAGAATTCCTGAAAGTTTTAAAGGCTGCCTGGTAAAAGTGATGAATCAGTGCCTGAGTATGTAGAAAGGTGGGTGGGATGTCACAGCAGACACTGCTACTCCAGCACTGTGAAAGAAACAGGCAGCTTCTTTCCAACTGGTGCTCTAAAGCAGGACAGAGCAATGTGGGAAATGAAGGCTGTCAAAAACCTGTTTTGTGGATTTGCCACTAGTAATTTGGCTGGATCCTGTGCGTTCAAGTACCGTCACTGTCCCTAGCCCAAAACAATCTACTTTTCCTGCATTAGAAGTTCTGAAATAAGGCTGGATTAACATTTCAGCAGAAGCATGATGGGGTCTATGGGAAAAAGCAGCAAAGCATGTGTCTGAAAGGGAGTCCCAGTATAGGCACTGGCACCTCAACCCATATTATATCACATGAGTCTAATAGATTAGTGAGCTTTTCTGCTTAAAACACTGGGAGGCAAGGTAATCACACTGGCAACTTTTTATTTATTTCATTCTTCAGTAGTCTTTTTTTTTTTCCCTTACTTTCCCCCCTTTCTCTTTTCCCTCATTCTCTTTCCTTCTCTCTTCACCTCACTCTGCTTTGCTGAGCATTCTGCAGCATGCCCTAGGAAGCCCACTCACCTTTCCTGGTTGCTGGTGATGGTCATGGACAGCCTGCCTTAACCAGCACATTGGTGTGTGGCTTGGACAATGCAACACAAAGTGTGTGTAGCAAAGCTGTGCGTCTTCCATGGAGACTAAGCTCATTACAGTACAGTACTCTAAAACATGCTTAACCTCCCTAGTCTTGGGTGTTGTATCCCAAATCTACTGCAGAGCATGGACACCCCAATTAGCACTTACAATGCACTGTTGACATTTCTCTGGGCCAGCCCAACAGGAATAATTAGATGTGATATCTAACACAAAGTCATTTTTTTTCCCAGCGGAGGGTACAATGCAGAATGAAAGCAACATCTACTGCAACAGCACTTGGCCAGATTTGGCTCTTGCATACAGTATTATGTCTGCAGTGTAACTCAGCTGGCTTCTCCAGTCATACACTGTCTGTGCCCTGCCTGACTGCCATCAGCCTGACCTGCTGGGATTAGTGCTGGGGCTAAAGCTCTGGATAGGCTGCACGAGAAAGCTGTCTTAAACTTCACAGGCTTGGGAAAGCTACTGTACAGCATCCTGTAGGAACCCATGCAGAATGTGTGGAAACACTTGCTCAACTTAAGGTCTTTTCTTGTTGTAAATGTTGACTGGTGACTCTGAGGCTGGTCTTGCCATAGTTTCAACTTCCCATCCTGCTGCACACCAGTGCAAACCCAAGCAGACTGGGTTAGGGACTGGGCAAAGTGCTACTGACCAAACGCTGTTCTCGGCAGCAGTTTGCAGGATAACAGGGGTAGGATAGTGTTATCATAAATCCCATGCCAGCAAGCCAAAAAGCCTATGGAAAAATACATGTGACAGTAAATAGGGAAGAGCTCTCTGCTGCAATGCAGCAGGCTGTCCTCTGACACTGCTAATTGCAGCAACGCATTGAAAATATAAGTGTATGTGGTGAGTATTCCTACTTGGGTTTGCTACCATTACTTGTCTACTTTCATGCATTGCAAACAGGAACTTGGAAAGAACTTGGCAGAGTGAAGAGGATATAAAAATGATAATTTTTCATGTAATAGAGATCACATAGAGATTTCCTTTGTAGTTCACAGCATTTCCATTCCAAGATGCTTGGAGAATTGAAGCATACAAATAGAGAAAATCTGCAAGTGTTGTCAGGTATTATTTATGTATTATTATTTTTGTTGGAAAAGACATGTAAATATAAAGAATTAGAAAACAGAGCTACTAAAATAAATTATAATGGAACCCACAATAAATCTAACATGGGAATGAAAGTATAATGAGAACACATTTTCTTCAGCATAAATACAAATCCTGTCTGCATGCTAAAGCCCTATTAATTGGATACTTACTACAGGAATAAATCTTTAAATGTGTAAAAAACCCCCCAACTTTCTGCTCTGTGATGAAATATAAATATAATCAGATTTATTAAAGAAAAAATTCTGCTAAATGACTACTTCTCTTACATACTAACTTATGCTTATGCTGCATCTGAAAGGACTCACCCTGATGTGAATATCAGCTAAACGAAGGAAGCCGTAGAAAGAAAAGGTTTAATGTACTTGAAAAGAAGTTGCTTATATCAGGCATGGCAGGTTCCAATGAAGTTTTATACTACAAAACAGAGAAAAGGTGATAGTCTCTTAAGAGACATAATACTTATCCCATGAGTGACATAATAGTTCATAACTCACCAGAGAACAAGGCTCAAGTGAGTCATATATATTTTATGGCACAATTGGGATTAATATCGTACTTCAGAAAGGCATGCATAACCTATTCTATTTATATGAAGAGATGGTTTAAAATTCACCCTCTTCCCTCAGCCTCTTCTCCTATCCTTTGGCATCAAGCTACAAGAGAGGGACTTGGAAAAAAATGAGTGAGGACATTGAGTGAGAAACAGACAAGGTATCAACGTACTGCTGTGGCTTTGTCATTTGCCAGGAGCTGCCCTTGTGTTGGCACGGCAATTGTAAATGCTGATTTTCTAGTGACAGCTGCCCAGAGCCCCAGAGGAAGAGGCTAGTCCTGAGTGCCTGCACTGAAGGTTTTTTTTTATTGGCTGGTGTTTTGGTGGGAAGGCAGAAGATGATGGCTTCAGTCTCTGCTTGCAGCCTCTGTGGTGGAATTCAATTACCTCAAATTCCTTCTGTGATGTTACTGTGTTGCCACTGTCCTCAGAGGGGTGCCAGGATGCAGTGTGTCAAAAAACAGGACACTTTGGGGTATCTGCTCCTTTTCTATACCCAACAAATGGGGTGTTCAAAGACAACAGTTGTGGTGTTAGTCTTGTCTCGTGAAAATCCCATGTTTTGCTCTGTTGAAGGCCTATTCTATTCTTTTGGATGGTTTCCTGAAATGTGGCCTGGAGCAGAAATTTAAAACATGAACTTCTTCCATTCCTAAGGAATTGTGTCTCTTAAATTGTATCTAAAGATTGGAGACATCTTAGTTCACTGCATCAGAAAAATCACTGGGAAAAACAAAAGCTGATGAAGATCTAGAGGTGGCACGTAGCAGTTCGGGAAATTCCTTCATGTGGGCTGAGGGATGTCGGTGGAGGCCAAGGTGTCACTGGGAACCAAGCTGCATGTGCCCCAGAGAGCTCTTAGTGTTTCTGGCATGACCTTACTCATGCTCCTTCGATGCCAAGGGCCATTGTTGGTCAGTAATCTCACCCATCAGCTGCTAAGATAAACCAACCTGGGACAAGTGATTCACAGGAAAACCGATTTTCTTCCCCCCTGTTTGTGAAAAGGTTCTTTTGGGGCAGAGGGAGATAAGACAGGATGGAGCACCCAAGTGCTGGAAGGAAGAATGCAATTTGGGGCAACTTTGTTGAGATGCATGGGGAGGTTTGGCCATGAAGGATTTGCTTTCAGCAGCCTCCTATTGTGGAGAAGCCTTGCCCTAGGTGGGAGATCAAACCAGGCGGTCTTGGGGCTGTGCTGGCAGGCTGTGCTCTGTGCAACAGGGCCAAATGAGCTGAATCGGGGAACTCTGCACCTCCATGGACCCATCACTCTCATATAGAAATCCAGGGCTTTTACACTGGGTATAATGTTTGTTTTCATCTAGGTCTGTACCCTGTATTTTTAATTTACTGGTTACCCGTGCAGAACTGTCTAACTGTATTGGGATGGAGCCTGCAAGCATGTCTAAGACAGCCCAAGAGCTTGTGTCCTCCCTGGTGTCAGTGGAGAGCTGGAAAACAGTAGCAGGACTTCTGAGACATAGGAAAGCTGGCTGAGGGGATCTGAGCCTCCTCCAGTGTCCTCTCTTTGGTTTTTTCCCCCTTCTTCATGTAATAAAGGGCTTGGGATTGGGCACAGGATCCCCTGGAGTGCATTTTTTATTTCTTTTGTTCTGTAGAAGTCGTAACAGAAGCTGTAATACCTGGGATGAAGGTGTTACCTGCCTTGTTACAAAGATCTCAGTGAAAGAACAATTCAAATTTTTGACCACTTCCAGGGAGGAGCATGGGCACCTAAAGAGTTGGGCCCTCAGCATCATGGGTCTTGCAGCTTGTTGGGCAGCTTGTGCAGGTGTACAGGTCGGAAAGACTGATAGTAAGATCTACAGCTTTTGATTGAGGCTCAAAAGGTCTCATTGCGTCTTTTATTGATCTTAGTTTTACATGAAATAACCGACTCAACCATACAAGTATTGGCAACTTTGGGGCCTCTCTTTCTTTGCTAGCTCTCCTGTCAAAGTGCAGGGAGTTTGTGAGCTTTTTTAAACTAGCCTGGAGGGGCTGATTCACTAGAATGATCCTACACATGAACAATGGTAAATAATATTTTGAAGGGCTATCTTTGTTTGAGCTACTGGTATTGGAGAGGTATCTTTTGTAATAAATGACTCCTGTATGTATAATAGCGATATGCTTAAATATACATAACCACCATTTTCCAAGTACTCTTAGCAGAAAGCATTTTATACCACATGGTTGTTTTATTGTGCACATTACTGTGATTGTTACAAACCCTTGCCAATGAATGACAAATTTACATACACATCATGTCAGCCGGCAATATTTTGCAGCCTTAATTGCTTTAGCTTCAGGCATTCTGTGTCAAAATAGAGTGTTTTACGTCCTGCAAGTTGCTCTGTTTCTTTGCAACAGTTAAATTATTCTGTAATTTGCCTGTTTTCCTTCTAATGCATTGTCCATTAAGTCACTTAATAATTTATGATGTAAAATGTATGATGCAACCTTAAACAGCATTTAAAACTATCTTGAGGTGTTTCAGTTGTTAAGGCAGAAAGGTTGAAAATCTTAAAACACATTTGTTCAAAACATTTTTCTAATAGCTTTTTGCCTGCCCTAAGAACAACTTTATCTGTATTTATCTTGCCAAGTTTGGCTGGTGAAGTCCAAGGCTGCAATTCCTGAGCAGAGCAGCCAGTATGGAAGAGAGGCACAGGGGGATGAGCTGTCAGCACACCCTGCTGGGGCAGGAGCCAACTTTGGATCCAATGCTGCAATGCTTCTGTACACTCATCATCCCTTACTTGTGTGGAACGGCCCCTGTGACAGCAGTGTGTGAGTAAAGTCTATATGACTGGGTTTTCATGTGTTGCAGAAGGCCTTTCACATTTGCCACTGAGCTCCCAGTGAGAAGAGACAACCAGAAACTCTAATTAAACCAGGAATGAAAAAGCCTTGTGTCTCCATCTTCTACTCTTCCACTGCTCTGATCTGCTGTGTGTTTATTGCACAGTCTCCAGGGGCTTTATGCTGGAACTAAAATTAGTGTCCAAACCACGTGGCCAACTGAAATTCATATGAATGCATAGTATTCTGCTCATCAAAAGTTTGGTCTGAAGGTGGTTGCTCTGCTTGCGTCTGGGTGGCCAACATTCTCCTTTGGGTGAGTTCCTTCTAGAAAAGTTCTCAGGACAGACAGTTCTGAGCAGTTGCCGTGCTTCATCTTGCATGTCAGGGATGGAGGAGATGGAAGTGATTTCCAGGTGCAGAGCTAGGAAGGCTTGCAAATTGAAGGTTTAACTAAACACTTAAAAATTTTCTTGCAGAAAGTCTTCCCAGGCACAGAGGGGACAAGGACATCAGCGCCCAGGCACTGAGAGCTAATCAGCACTAATTTAGCATTTTTGCATATGAAGTGAGTGATGCAGATCTGTCTCCTTTTCTTGAGCTGTGAAACAGTTATGATCTGTTTTACCATGCACTTTGTGGGGGGAAATCACTCTGATAGAAAAGGTTTTTAGCTACCTGAAGGTTGCTGGCAGATTTCCTTGCCGTGCTACTGCAAACATGGCTTAAGAGCCTCAAGAGCTGCAAGACTTTGGTACAGCCATGCTTATACTACTGCTCACTAGCAGTGTGTCTCTGTTTCTTCTACTGTTTTCTCTTGTAAGTCTCTACGTCCCAGGATCCTTCTCTCCTGATCAGTTTCCCTAAGCAAAACCAAACATCTTGTAATCAAAAGGATGTGTGACCTAGGGTATGTACACAGACAGAAGCACCACTTGCCCATGAATTGTGTGTACTCACTTCTTTGGGAACAACACAACGTTTGCCAAGAATATCTGTGAGGGGAGAAGGTCAAGCTCAGTGAGATGGTGTTGGTGGAAGTGCCTTGGGAGATGTGCCCTGTTCTGTGTGCAGCCCCTCCCATTTGTGGGCAAGGACAGCATCCCAGATGATTTCTCATCCATGACCTGGAAGTGTGGCTGCATTTCATATACATGTTCAAAAGCAATGACAGTGACGGGCAGGTGAAGAAGCAGAGACACTGCCTTCTATTAGCTATCACACATCTGTGTCATGCCTCTCTCTCTGCTTCAGTGGTTATTGTCTTGTTGGGAAGCAGATTCACCCCTTGTGAAAAATCATGAGTGTTGATTGCTAGAAAATGATCAACAGGTAAAGAAATACAGTCTTCAGTGGTCAGGGCTGTTTTTCTGGACTGACTTACAACTCAAGAAAGTTGAAAGGCTGGTGTAAGCAGGAGCCCAGACCTGCTCTATGGCAAGCATTTGAGCTGCTTTGTTTGTCTCCATATGTTGAATGGGACATGGATATGGATAGACATTACACCTTTACTTGTCCATTGTGCACTATTTCTAGCAGCTTTGTACTCTACTCATAGTGTCTCATCCAGAGATTTTTTGCGTTGGCTTCTTCTGGTTTCTGTGATTTGCAGTGCTGAAAAGGTGTCTCTGAGCAAGAAGCTCCTCCACTGAAGGGTTTCATCTGTTGACAGGTGTTTCTGCTTCTGCCTGTTCCATTCCTGTGAGAGCTAGACCTGAATTTGGTAGTGTATTCAACTTACAAACTTCCCCAAGGCCAGGAAAGTGTGGAATCACACAGGTATATACTTGGCTTAATCTATTCCCAATGAGAAATCCCTGATGGGCGGTGGCTTGGAGAAAGCCCTTTGCGCAATTAGAGCTGCACACCCCATTTGCTAAGGGGCCAGAAGGAGAAATTTGCTGATTCGCCAGTGAGGCTCTCAATTCTTGTTTTCACGTTTAGGTTTCTGTCTTTCCCACCCCTGAAGTTCCCAATTTGGCTTGAATACATTTTAAATTATAACAAATATCCTGATACTCACACCCCATGAAAGAGGGCAGAAGGCAGGGGGCAACTCTTGGCTGTGTTCCTGTACTGAATTTAATTTTTCATTGATAATTAGACTCTCAGAGCCACCTGATATTTTTGACCAGCGGGAAACAAAGGCCCACTGATTGACTCCAGGGATAGATGCAAACAGCCCCCACTGTGCTCATGCAGCAGCTTCACAAAGACTCAAAACAAGAGCTGTGGCAAATTGGCTCATCCGACAAGTTTTGACTGGCCCATGGTGTACAAGTAGTAAATTGAGAACTGGTATTTCTGAGAATTATTTATTAGCAAAGCCCAGTGTCTCACTCCTGTTGTAGTTATTCTTTGCAAACAGCTTTTTACCAGTTTGGGTGAGCAAACTACAGCACTTCATTATTCTTTTATTTGGGCAATTATTAAAAGACAGCCGAGGTCTGTTCTGACGCAGCAGACTGCAACTGTACCCAGCTGGGCTGATATCTTAACAGTTAGGCATTATGTGTTTAATTGTATAAAAAGATAATGGGATGTATTTGCAGGAATTTATTGCAATGCAAACAATAGAAGATTATTATTTTAAGAGTCATTTCTGGTGCTTTTTGTGTTGTAAAAATTCTAAATAAAGGCGTCATGGTGACAGTTTCTAGTGGACTGACCACGCGTAAGCATTTAGTACAAAAAAAGGTGTGAAAATACTAGGCTGAGACCAGTTAGCAGAAATCAGAGCTATACATGCTGAGACCTGCAGTGTTAAACCAAATCTGAGTAAGTCATGGATGGGGATTGATAACTCTTATTGTTTGATTTCTTCTTCTTTTTTTTTTTTTTTTTTTTAATAAAACCAACAGGATGATGTACAAGAAGACAAAACAATGACTGTTTTTCATTAGCTATATTTTCTCCTGAAGCACTTTTCTTAGGTAAGTTGAAAACAGAGTGCTGTTGCCAGGGTCACATGAAATAGGAAAGAAAAAGGTTCTGGCCCATATTGTGGCAATGCTGCTGTGTGAAGAGTAAAATAACTATTAGTCTTTTGCAGTAAGATTCCCTAAACAGCAAATAACATCTATGTTGGTGAGTCTGTGCTCTGCTGGAAACATTTTTTTTTGTGTGTGGAATGAGAACACAATTGTCCTGGGGTATTTTCTGAACATGTTCATAGAGATGAGGTTACTGGTACTGATGAAACTCTTGCAGAACATGGTCACTTCCTTCCCCAAGGAGAACCTTAACTGTTGAGTACTGAGGTACTTGGAAAGAGTGTCTTTTTTAGGTGAGAGACATAGAATGAACTTTTCCTCTTGTGTTTATTTGATCTGGGTGTTGGGGACAGGGCTAGATCAGGAAGTGGAGGACATGCAAAGCCTTCTTTTACTAATCCCAGGAGAAGGTAGGCAGCAAGTAAATGTACAGCCCAGACAGAGTGAGTCTGTGGAAAAAATGCTCACTCATGGGTGGTGCTACTTGCCTCGCCCCATCAACTCACTTGGAAGGAAAGCAGGGATAACCCTCCAGAATCCTTGGAATGTGAAGGGCCCCTTTGGAGAGAACAGAGGTGTCCATGCTGACCATCTTTCCGTGTGCTGGCCATCTTTCCAGGTGCTGGCCTGTGCAGAGTCCCAGTGATGTGAGAGGCAGAGCCAGGGAACTGTTGACATGTCCCCCAGCCTGCAACTGCACAGACACCTCTGTGCTTGCCCCCATCCTGGAGCTCAGTGAGCACCTCCTGCACTTGACATATCAGAGGGACCTGGAGACTTAAGAGTGACATCCTCACTTGTTTGAAAATTTGAAAAGTATCCCCAAATGGACTCCACTTTTAGGCTGTCACATTAGCAACAGTTTGGCTAGAGTTTTTACCTGTAATTTCACCAGGGAGCTGAAGTTAACCCTTCATAAATCAGTCTGGAGCTGGTAAGAGCCACAGGCTGACCAATACAAGTTCCTAAGACTGGGGTGGCTAAACCAGGGATCAGCTAATAGCTTGTGGCCTTCATGGTGATGGGAGCTAATGCTTCCTGCAGGCACATTGATGTTCTGCCACCAGAAGTTAAATTTAGGCTATCCTTATGGGGCCATGAGCAGCAGTTGTGCTGAGGTGCCTGTGTGACACATGATAGTGAGACCACACAGGTACCACGACTGCTGTCCCCCAGTAGCATTGTTTTATCCTTTCAGCCTTGGACAAAACAACACAATTATGTGAACTAAAGCTGCTGTCTTGGATGATGAGAAATTCTTTTGCAGCCTTGATTTTGAATTCATTTGAACATGTTGCCTACAAGATGTAGACAGAAGTGAGCTGTGCATTTAACTGGGCCAGTTGTGTATTCTGTTGGTGTCACTCAAGTAAAGTGAAGCTTGGCAAACTATCAAGGCATCTATTTAATACTAAAAAATCTTATCCTGATAGAGTTTTTCCATTCCCATGATCTGTTTGCACCGAGGTTAGCCAGACCCTGGGCAAGTTGAGGCATTCTCAGCCCCTGGAGGGGCTCATCTTTCTGCAAGGAGAGCCTGTCTATCTTTCCCCCAGCAAATCCTACACAGCTGGCTCTGCCACACAGCCCTCCCTGCAGCATCCTGTTGGTGCTCATCTCCCGCAGGCAGTGCTTGGAAATCCATTTGCAGCCAAGTCTTTCCGTAACCATGGGGCTTGCTGAGCCCTTACACAGGTAAACAAGTACAAACCCTTAGTCTTGTACTCACAATTTGTGGTTTTAGTACAGTCAGCCACAAATTTTCTGGTTCTATTAAACAACAAACTGAATTGCCATGAAATGGATTTGGCCCCAGACCTGGGATGTACCTGGATTTAACTGTGCTGGGCACTGCTATAGCCCTTCTCCAACACAAGGAATTGTGGATCTGTAGTTTATCTCCTAGAGTGGCCTGTGCTTCTGGTAAAAAAAGGAATTAGACCTACGCAGGGCTTAAGACCAGGGCAGAGTAACTATGCAGAGATCAATTCTTTGAGGACAATTAACGGCAAAATACACAGGGCATATGGGCCATGACTATATCATTTACTGAATATATTCAACCTCCTCGAAGTGGAAAACTGCCCTGATTTGACAGAGTAAAGAAATAACATGAAAATGGAAGGACAGTTGTGGTCCAGTTGTCAGAGAGAGTTGAAGTTAATGTTCAACATTTGAATCAAAGTGAAGTGAAATATCTCAGGCACATAATCTGCTCATTAAAAATACTGCTTCCTGATGGCTGAAAGTGAAATCTTCAAATGTTTTCAGATAGACAAAAATAGAAAAAATGAAATAATAAAATAGCTTTGGGATTTTTTTTTTTTTGAAGTTCAAAGTTCTGATTTTCTAGATCTAAGGGTCATATTTTGACACCAGATGTGGCTAAATACAACTAAACCAGACATAAGCACAAAATATTATTTATTTCTTCTCATTATGAAACCCAAATACCTTTTCTTCTTGTCAGCTTAAAGTGAAAGGTTATTTTTTTCACTTTAGCCACCAAACTGAGGATTCAATTATTTGCATACCTCTGGTTGTAAGACATTCTAATATTTATTTTGCTGCCGCTGCTGCTGGAAACACAAGAATTATCTGCTGCTCTGGTAGGAAAACAGAATTTAAAAAAACCCTGAACATATAGGTCCATTATTTCCGTTTCACAATAATTATGCAGCGTGTTAAACAATGTACACTTCCATCTAATGCAAAGCCCGCTACCTGGAAATACACAATTACCATAATACCTTGCTGGTTAGACATACGGTGAGACTACGATTATGCAGAACGTTGAAGAACTTTATGTATAAAATTATTCTTGAGGAGAAGAAGGGAGGAAAAAAACCCACGAAGTAAAAAGCTAAGCCAGCACATTATCTAATTCTCAATGTAAAATAATGCAGAAGTGCGGAAGATGAACATCTGATTTGTCACATCTGATACGCTAATGTTTTATCCAAAAGGAAGAACACATTGTAACATGCTCATTCATCTGCATAAACACCACCTGGCCCTTTACAGGCACCTACTCAAGTAACAAAAGTTAATGGCAGCCCATTTGTAGCCATTTCACTGGTAGAGATGGAAAGGGTTGGGTTTTTTTTCTTTTTAAAGTAACATATTTACACAAGTGTCTGTTGAGGAACAGCTTCCCTCTCAACGCTTTGAAACCTCATTCTCAGTGACTGTAAATTAAGGAAATGTTAAAGAAATGTTAGAAAATATTATTTAAGCCTGTAGTGAGCATGCTTACCCACAGACACAGGCACATATACACACACACGCATCCCTTTTTTAACCCCTGGCCCTCTACTGCTGTGGAGATACACCAGAGGACTGTAATGCAAATCTATATTTACCCAAAAGCATTGCTCTGGTCATGATCTAAACAGCAGCTAGATATAGTTTCTAATGTATGGCTGGGGATGAAATAGATTTGTTGCTTGTTATTTTTTTTAACTGGAGCATCATGGTGGCATGCTTCAGTAAACATGCCTTTGTGCTACATTACACATATGTGTATATCATTGCTTTGCTTTCAGACTAAAATAAAGCCTGGGCAACCAATTTACTAAAATGCTGAGCACCAGTTCTGCCGCCTTCACAACAAATGTAGGTGGGAAGGTGTGAAAGTCAGAATAAATAGGTGAAATATAGAGCTATGAAAAGGTTTTGTTTTTTTCCTTGTGAAGTGCCTAGGTCTGGCTAAGGTTCATGGCGTCAATTAGGAGCAGTACTGCAGGAGGTGCAGCAGGACCTGGACTGGTCCTGTTCTGGTGGGGTGGGGTTGGGTGAGGTAATCTCCAGCAGCGCTTTCCAGCCTGAATTGTCCTCCAGCTCTGTGTGTAGCCTCCCCATGGGCTTCTCGGCTGAAGGAACCTCTTTCCCAGCTCCAGGGTGTTGCTGGAGCTCTTGGGACATGGTGGTTGTTTCCAGGTATGTGGTGGGGTGACTCAATGGGTGTCGGGCTGGCCTCAGATAGCAGCTCTGAGAAGAAGGCTGGAGGTCCTTGCAATCATTAATCCATTCTTGGCCAGTGACTTTAAGTGTCTGGAAAAAGACCATGGCTCGTACATTTGAGTGAGTCCATGTGCAAATGTGATTTGCCCCAGGTACAAAGCTGGAGGCTTTGAAAAAGAGTGGGAACAAGATTTGGAGAGCTGGACTTCCACACCCCTCACCAGGAGGGTCAATATGCTGTCAAGAGTAGGACCTTACACCGAGGCAGGCTCACGTCAGGGCCCCATCAGTCCTTAATGTCCCTGACCAGCCCCTGGGGTTCCCACCCACAACCTGCCACCGGCCCAGGAGCCTCATTTCATCTCTCCTCATGTAACAGGTGTAACACAGAGCTCCCTGCACCCAGGCAATCCTCTGACTCACAGCCATGCTGCTGGAGCAGAACGTCAGTGTGAAGCTGCAGGAGCTAAACACCAAGGTTGTCCCAGGGTGCCTTGGGGGGGTCAGGTGGGAGCTGTTAGCAATTATTAAAGAAGATAAATAGGCTTGATCAACAGTCAATCTTAAATAGTCCTGAATGAGCCTGCTACTGTCCCTTGCCACCTGAGGGATCATGATGCCTATAATGGGTACAGGACAGGAGTTACCACCATGCCTTTTGCCTTCTAGATACAGTCATACAGTCTCCCTCTGTGGGATAATCCAGAAAGCTGCAAAGAGCTGGTAGCTATGGGTGATCCTTTTCTGTGTGGGATTTCTGAGGTAATGGCTCTCTGGCACTTCCCTTGAGTTTGTGGGAGTAGCTGTCTATTGCTCCCCTGGCACAGCCCAGCATTAATCGCAATATTTTAGCTTCTGACAGTACTGCCCCAAACAGTGCTTTTAGTTAAGAGCCCCCTTTTTTAGCACATGTATATCTCAAAAGGCTCCATAAGAATCAGTGTAGATCTTCTGTATAACTATGGGATCTACAAAGCAAAAGAGAGAAGTAGAAGGAAACAAGGGAAAACAAGCAGGTTCAAGCCTGATACCAAGGACCTCGATTCCACTTTCCGCAAAACTGTCAGGTATAATTGTCTTCCCTTTACTCACATGAGTAAATATTCATATCGTACTTTCTTTCTTTCATGCACCTTCTCACACTTTCTTTTTTCCTGATGTTCTCAGAGATGTCTTTCTTTAGTCTGTTGCCAGTGCTCTAAGTTTAAGTTTTAAGTGGATATCTGTTGCCAGTGCTCGAAGTTTAAGTTGAAAGTGGATAATTGTCCCCATAAAGTTGGGTTCCTTTGTCAGAACTCCTGGGGATACAGTCCCTGTTTGATGAAATTGGGAGTTGCTGAATTAACAAAAGACTAACTAAAGATAGGACTTTAGGTTGTAGCAGAAATCCTGTTTTACTAGCAATTGTTTTTAAAGAATCCTATGACAAAATATGTAAGTTTGTACATGTTTGTTCCTGTATTTTCTTTTTTTTTAATCAAGTAAGACTCTGTATTTATCAATATTGTGATTTGCGCAAGTGCCTCATTGATAATGTGGACCTTAGCTTGCACCCTTGCTGCCCTCCTCCTTAAAGATCCCAAAACAGTAGGTGCTATTTGAACCAATTTCCTAAAATCAGTTCAGTTTTGTTCTCTGTCTCTGAGTATATGTCAGCTCTCAGTCACACACAGAAGTCTTGTGAGTAGCAAAGGGAACACTGCTGTCATCATTCTCTCTGCATACCTTGATAGAAAGAAAGGCTATTTCTCAAAGTGCCATCGTACATGTGCAGAGGGGCATAAACTGAGTCCAGAGTACACCATAGCTACGTGCATATTCGATATAAAAATGTTCCTGTTAGCCCAGTCTGCTGAAGAAAGGATAATGTCAAGAGAATACTTATCTTTTTTGCCTGTGAGGGAAAACAGATCTGAGATCAATGTGAGTCCTCAAAGGTAAGTTGAGATGGTCCCTTTAAGAGTAATCAATGTTCTGTATTTTTTTACCCCCAAGGGAAGGTAGTTTTCTGTCTGCTTTTTTTTTTTTTTATTTTCCAAAGAAATACCATTATCTCTCTCACTGCTTCATTTATAACAGTATATTCTATCAGTAATAATTATTCCTATTGTAACAAAGTGTCCACAGCATTTTACAGAGGAACTACGTAGCTCCTACCCCAGAAAGTCACCTTGCCTGTCTCTGGAGGGAGGGACAAAGGCTGCTAAGCAGAAAGCAGGTCTCTTTCAGGTGAGGCAGGGCAGGAGGACTGACTGTGTAATGAGGATTATTCCTTCCTCTTGATGAAGGAGAGGGACTCTGGAATTATGGTAGCACCTTTGGGTGCTGGCAGAGGTGGTCAGCCACAAAGGCCTGCCAAGCAGAATGCCAGTTGAGCCTGGGAGAATGAAGATGGCCTCATACCACGGAGATCAGAGAGTGGCCTTATCCAACATTCCCTCTGCTGGCTCTGCCTCCATCAAGGTTTTAAAACAAATGCATCTTTAAGTGTCAGGTATTAGGCTCTTCAAAGCACATTAGAGTTTCTATGTCCTTGTGAAGCCACATACCTTTTAAAATCTCCCTATTGATGTTGTAACGAAAACCATGTGAGAATTGAACCCACACCTCCTGGGACCTTCAACTAAAACCAGTGAGATGCAGCACCTTCCTGGTGAGCATGACACTGGTGACATGCTTTCCCACTCTCTGCAGATCCCAGGCTGTGCACCACCAAAACCCCCTTCTTTCTTCCCTGTCCAAGTTATCCGCACACATGTTTAATAGACCAGGCTGGGACCTAAAACTTTCCCTTAGACTTTATAGTCTTAGGCTCGTGGCTGTTTCTTGCATTCACAGTAAGTGCAAAGCACTTGCAAAGCCCAGGTCATAACTGGAGTAGTGCAGAGAGCACCATGGCCTGAGCAGGAGCACCGTTGTGGTGTGGCTGAAAGAATTTTGAGCCTCGCCTAGAAATAAGCAGTCTCATTTGGACACGTTAATGAATACAGATCTGGGTGCATGCTTGCATGCTGGATTTACAGAAAATCTAAAATTACTACTCTTTGCTAATGAGTAGACTATGTCTGAAAAGTATATAACTCCATTCTGAAGAATTGTTGTCGAATTTAGCAATTAAGCATGAAAAGTGATTATTTTTTTTTTCCAAAATCAGTGATGTTTTTAGCAGTTATCTGCTGCAAATGTGAGCCTGGTTGTTTTGTTTATGCCCCTTGTGCATCTGTAGCTGAAATAATTCAGTCTGTGGTATTAGATCAAAATCTAGCCCACTGATTCATCATTAGAATACGTTTGGTAAGGAATATAAAATGTTATACATGGGAGCAAAACCCATGGCAGAGCACTTTTACTGTTTTGCTCCTTACAGCTTAAATGGAAGAAATTCACAAGCAGCTTTATAGTCCACTAGTGAAAATAGACTATTATGCACAGCCAGTCATATGTGCTTATCTTCTGGGTTTAAGTGGATTAAATAAGGTGTTATTTACAAGGAAATAATGTTTTTGAAATTACTGGAACTTAGAGAAGGCTCTTTCTCTGCAGCCCTGTGTACAAGCTTTCCATCGAGAAATGCTGATGGATTGTTATGTTTCAGCTGGTATAACTGCTGTCTTTTCGGAACAAAGGACCAATTAGAAATCATTTGTTATAAAAGCCTCTTTCCTTCTGTTATAAGAGCCTTTGTCTTTTGTTGACCCTTTTCAAAGTTGCAGTTTTGCAAAAAAACATTGAGAGAAGGAAGCCTTCTTGTCTTTAATCTAAGAGCAAAGTAAGAGCCTAAGTAACTGTCTGTGGTCCCACTTTAATCAAGTTAATGCAGCCTGCTAGACTACAGGCTTTGCTTAGTACAAAGAGACACTCAGATGTAAGCTCATGAGTGGATACTTTCACAGGGCATTCGACTAAAAAAGAGCTCTATGAGATAAGAGATCAGGTCCAAGAGGAGTCAATGACACGGCATACAGGAGATTGATAGGGACTGGGAAGGATGCTGGGTGTCGTGGAGGAGAGGTGTAGTGGCAAAAGCCAGCTGGGCCCTGTCTCTGGCATAATTTTCTTTATAAGGTGCTTGTGAAAAAGAAGTGCACCATGATGGACCTTTGTTTAGTTCAAAGGTTTTTACCTCTTTATTCTAAAGCCCCATTGTGAATTCACAGGGCTTAAAATATGTATCACTGTCCCTTTCATTTTATCCTTCTGAAAGAAATCAAAGGCAAATAAAAAAAAAGTTTTTTTCCAATGAGCCTAGTCTGTTTGAAATTGTGTGCTGTTTGTACATATGGTGTCTCCATATTGTGTGTTCAGGAGAATCTTTTTGAATTTTGTATACAAGTTGGGTAGACATTTTACTTGGAACAAAAAAGGGGGGGGTGGGATAAAACAAAAGAATTCCAGGTAACTCCTAGGTAAGTAAATTGCTCTTTCTGCTCTGCTTCCCAAAGAGAAACTTTAAAACATATTTTAAAGGAAAGATCACTAAAACTTTCTATTCTCCCATTACAGCATCATTCTTTTTCCCCCTCTTTTCCTGTACTATAAAATTTGTGGACATTCATTTGACATTAATTACTACAATCCTTCATCTCTGCTTTTATCAGCTCTTAATTTATAAAACAACACCATTTAAACATAAACATATCTTTCTTCTTTCCAGAATCTTAGCTTAGGCAGAAGAAACAACAAATAAGACTGAATACATAATAAAATCCACACGGTTTAGTTCTGCTTCTTTCCACAAATAATAAATACAGTAATGTAGCTGCATTACTCCTCATCATATGCAAAGAATTTTGTCTTGATCGTTACTAATTGTTTGAGGATACCTTGTTTGCTGCTGTGGGCACATTTTTCATTTAGAAGGAGAGAATTTTGTGCTTTCTCTGTTTGCAGGGCACTCAGTGTTCTCTGCTGACATATGATATGTAGTTTAAATTCTATCTTTTATCCGCTCAATACATTTAAAGCATAATCTCAGTGATTGACAGTTTCCATGAAAAAATGAAATGATCTGGTTTTACTGTGAAGACAGAATAATCTGTTAACAGAGCAAAAATATTGGTGACACTACAGTGTTTCCAAAGGAAATATTTTGTGCATCATCCTGGGATGTGAATCAAAACAATCATGACAGGTGAATGAAAAGAAGAAAATTAAGATATAGCTACAAACAAAAGCAGCATTAATAATTCAGGTAAATAAACTTCAGTATACAGAAAGGAAGCATGCTGTCAAGGTGATGGAGAATGTTTCCTCAAGTACAGCACATCTAGGCAGCAGAAAAATATACAGTGGTTTAATGTTTTACGTTTCCACAAGGGCTTTCTGTATCCCTAATTTCACTTCTCTTGTTTTGTTTTCCCAGTTAATATTATTTAGTGTGGTCCATAAGCTAAATGAGTTTGGCTTCTAGTATGGTGAACTTCATTACAAATTTGAGGTACAGAGAATGGCTGCATTGCAAGTGGGGTGGGTGTCTCTCTTCCTCTTTAATACACTACACTTTATTGATATTCAGCTTTAACTGGCATACAACACTGCCTTCTCTGCCTAGCTAGCTCCGCTCTTCTGGCTCTGGGAGGGACTTGGGTCCTCTTCTAGGATCTTTCAGCAACATTTTAATGTTCATAGAAATTTATTTTTTATTAGCCTTGCAGTTGGCCCCAACTCCACCTAGATGCAGGCAGGCTCACCAACGATAGTCGTGTGCTGTGGAGCACTGTTCTGGGTTGGTCCTGCTGCTGTCCTGCACCACCTGGCCTTCAGAGATGCTTCTCCACCTGCAGTGGAGACCACCACTACCCACAGGGTTTCCAGTCCTACCAACCTAACAGGAGAGAACTGGGCAGCAAGGCCACACCGCAAGGGCAGGCATTTGGATGCTCGGGCAGGCATTTGGATGCTCTGGCAGGCAGCCACAGATTCCCTTCCCCTGAGAAGGGAGAGTGAAGACAACCTGCCTCCGTCCTCCTCTTGGGGAGTGGGCTTTAGCTGGTGGGAGTTACCTCTGGTGAGGTTCAGCATGTCTGCCACGAGCAACTTCTGGGCATGGGAGAGAGAGAATAACAAGTGGGAGGCATCGGTGTGATTTTTTTTTTTTTTAAGATTCCTGTCTACCTTTCAATCACAACTAATCTCAGATTTTCCTCCAGTAGCTCCGTAGCTGTTCCTTCCTAAAGCTCATGCTCTTGGAAACCAAACCTGGGCTAATTGAATACTTTAATAACAGCTATGCCTTTAGTTGTAGTGTTTTCTCTTTACATTCTCACTTAGGGCAGGAAGCAGTAAAGGCCCAGCTTTCTCCAAGATTTTAAATGACTGCATATAGTCTTACAAAACGCATTAAATACCAGTGGCATAAGAAAAAAACAAACAACAACCCACAAACTACAGGAGAAAAAAACAATTTGTACATGTGACTCCAGCACAAACTCAGCTGTTCAGTGTTTATAAATATTCCTCTGTGGAGAGAAGCGTGTGTATTATAATAATTATGCATTAGTTCCTCATTAGTAGGGGGTAACATCCACGCTGTTTCTTTTTCCTCAAGTGTATTTTTGATAGGTTAACATTTTAAAAATTCTTATTTAATGTAACCGGGAGACTGTATGTACTCATGGCTGTGTGTGTGAGCATCCCCCATGGGCAGGGGGATGGCACTGCGACCTGCCTGTGATCTGTCATGGAGTGAGCTGCCAAGACTGGATAATGACGAATCCGCGGGCCTGTAACACGTATGAAATACTGCTGCTGTGAGTCACTTTGGTTATCGGGGCTGGGGGCCTTGGAACCCGCAGCATTAGCATCCGTGGCTCTGCATGAGTCTGCGGCAGCCCCCTGGCTGTGCCGTAGCTCGCAGTCCCTCATGTGCTGGCCGGCAGAAAGCAGGGCATGGCGGGTGGCTGGGGGAGTGTGGCCATGGCCTTGGTAGCCTTTGTGTACACCGAGTGTGACTGACTTGGTCTCTGGCAAGACTAATCAACTCATTTCACTCATTCACTGTTGAATGATTTGATGGTGAAATAATTGTATTTTTCCGGGTGCTGATTTTTAATAGCACTTTAGATATCGAGTGTTTGTGAAGGGAAGGCAGTGGTGTTGTATATACTTTTCATTCATCACAGTCCTGTGATTTTCACTAAGGGCCAGAAAAGGATGCCTTGACACACCATTTCATCTTTTTTCACTTTCCTAAATAATAAAAGCTGACTAAGTGTCTTTGCAACTTTGTTTGTGGCAGAGGCTTGTGTCTGCATATAGACTGTATTAATCCTGGAGAGAGATCCAAGATAATGAAGGAATGAAACACTTCTGAGACTTTTCTTACTGTCACTCCTGCTACTACAATTATAATTACATTATAGAAAGGAAATTAGTGCTAACCTGAGAGGAGCAACTCCACTGTGCATTTTACCCCATCATTAATTTTCTTTGTGCCCTCCGAGTTAAGATGGCAGTTTGTAGAATTGCAGAGCATGAAGATTCTTAACTAACCCTTTCTGTTTACAGAAAGCAAATTGACTTTGGAGCAAATCGCCTTCACACTGTTTAGAATGACAAAATAGTACATCAAGGAAAAATATACTAATTGATGGCTTTCTAAATAAAGCATGAGCATAGACTTATACTAAATTGGTTGTCTTGTGCCTCAAATTAATCTCTTCATTATATGGCACTAGGCTGAGTATTTTGTGTTTCAATCCATCTTTTAGAACAGCATTTGATTAATCAACTTAATGATGACAGTTTTTAGCTTGTGACAAATGATACATTTATGCAGGCAATGTTTCAGATGATCCATGCTATTGTAAGCATAAAGAAAAGAAACATCAATTTAGAAGATTAGATTATTATGTCGTGTTTTATACTCTCTATAGTTTCTCGAACAAAAAAAGTGAGGTTTAGATTATAAGTAGACTGTTGTCTGAAACTAATAATATTAAATAAAACTTATATATCTAGTCTCTGCCTTCCCACATTTTGCTTAAGAATAACGTTAACTGTATATTCAGTCAGATGATAATGAGAACTTAATCAAAAAAGAAATCATTGCAGTTGACAATGTGATCACAACTGACTTTGTTTTAAAAAGTCAAAACATTGTTAGCAATGCATTTATGTGTTGCACCAGATATAAACTAACTCTTCTTCACATGTAAACAGAAACCAAACCTATTTTATGAGGTGAGAAATCAGGCAATGAATCCTGAACAGTAACAAATGAGGGGTACCAATCTTCACCTCAGAGCTCCTGTAGGAGATTTGAATCCCCTTCTCAGAGGTGGGTGACAGGGCACATTGTCACCAGCACAGAAAGACTCATAAGCTGTATTTGGCTCCTTTTACCTAAATGTAATGTGAAGGAACCCAGCTGCTTCAGGGGAGGAGTTTTTGTGGGACTGAACTTTCTTCTGTACTTGATGGTGCAAAATGGTGCTTGTACATAATGCTTTCATTGCCAGGAGGGCAGAAGCGTTTAGTTAAAAGCATCTCCTCAGTGTTTCAGAAAGGTTTTTATTCCTATGCAGTTTGTGTAACCTGCCATACTGAAAAGTCATGTTCAATATTTTGCTAATTTCCTCCCCTGATTTTATTACCTAGATGTGAAATGGTAGTCTCGGAAACATCTAAAAAGTGAGATGTAGACATAACCTACAAATTCAGTCCATTAGTCTTTAGCCAAATAAATTTTTCCTAAGGGGAAAAATTCTACACATTTGTGATACCAAAAATATTGGTTTTAAAGTCATTAAAGCTCAGGTATCCTATGAATAATCTTTTCAGTTAACAGGCCACCGCTGTTTGAACTCTGCCAGTTTCATCACTGGCAAAAGGGCTGCTCTTAAAAATGTCTAAATATTTAATAGAGATCAGCAGATCAGTGAAGAATGGGATATCCACAGGTGGGCCAGAAATAAATTAAATAAAAAAACCCCAAACCCTAGATTAAAAGACTTGAAAATAATTCTGATGTCAGAGTCTTGACAGGCTTTACAACAGCCTGTTTAAAAATATATGTAAATGGAGAATAATGAAAAGAAGGTGGAGTTTGGTGGTGGGAGTACAGTCCAAGTGCAGCTGGCTGGTGCACAGAGCTGAGAGCTCTGCTGTATTCAGGGGAACCTCGGGAGCTGGAGGCAACCATGGGTTCCCCATACTGGGGAGCAGGTTCTGGCTGTGAGCAGCACCAAGGAGGGACTCCTGCAGTGTGGAGAGGTACTTGGGGGGGTACATGAGCCTAGGGGAGTCCTGTCCCATGCGCTCATGTAGAGCAAGATTCTGTACAGTGATGTCCCTCTGTGTGGGCAGAGGGCTCTGCAGGTGCCAGAGGCAGGGGGCTGCTACAGCCAGTGTGGGCCTGCCCTCCCCACTAAGGCTCCTGCTGGCTCTGGCCAGTGGCTCTGAGTACTGCTGAGGCAGGGAAATTGCCTGTCTGGTCATGCGTGCTGGCCCTTACCCCGTTTGACTGTGCAACTTCACACGCTTCTTGTGTTTCATAGCGATGCCAGTCTGTATGGGTTGGTTTGATTCCTGATGGTGTCAGATCAGGTACAGAGCTCATCGGCTTGAATGAGACATCATTTGGTCATCTGTGTCCACAGATAGAGGATCCTATAACCTGTATATCTTGCCAACACATAGGTAGCAAAATAAAATAGTGTGGTGAAAGCGAGTAGAGTGTGACACTGCTGTAGTGGTGTGATGCTGTGCAGGCTCACTGCTTCTCTGTGCTAGTGTATTGAAGAATTTCATTAATGTAATTCCTAAGAAAGCAAAATACAATTATGTTGATTAACTGGATTATATTTGCCTTAGATAAGAGATTATA